>NC_086445.1:375156179-375456179 GCF_028390025.1 Pseudophryne corroboree | reverse complement strand
TCATGCTGTTGGCCCTGGCCTGGGCCAGGCGCGTGTCAGAATTGGCGGCTTTATCCTGTAAAAGCCCTTATCTGATTTTCCATTCGGACAGGGCGGAATTGAGGACTCGTCCTCAGTTTCTCCCTAAGGTGGTTTCAGCGTTTCACCCGAACCAACCTATTGTGGTGCCTGCGGCTACTAGGGACTTGGAGGACTCCAAGTTGCTAGACGTTGTCAGGGCCCTGAAAATATATGTTTCCAGGACGGCTGGAGTCAGAAAATCTGACTCGCTGTTTATCCTGTATGCACCCAACAAGCTGGGTGCTCCTGCTTCTAAGCAGACTATTGCTCGTTGGATTTGTAGTACAATTCAGCTTGCACATTCTGTGGCAGGCCTGCCACAGCCAAAAATCTGTAAATGCCCACTCCACAAGGAAGGTGGGCTCATCTTGGGCGGCTGCCCGAGGGGTCTCGGCTTTACAACTTTGCCGAGCAGCTACTTGGTCAGGAGCAAATACGTTTGTAAAATTCTACAAAATTGATACCCTGGCTGAGGAGGACCTGGAGTTCTCTCAATTGGTGCTGCAGAGTCATCCGCACTCTCCCGCCCGTTTGGGAGCTTTGGTATAATCCCCATGGTCCTTACGGAGTCCCCAGCATCCACTTAGGACGTTAGAGAAAATAAGAATTTACTTACCGATAATTCTATTTCTCGTAGTCCGTAGTGGATGCTGGGCGCCCATCCCAAGTGCGGATTGTCTGCAATACTGGTACATAGTTATTGTTACCAAAAAAAAAAAAAAAAAAAAATCGGGTTATTGCTGTAGTGAGCCATCTTTTCTAGAGGCTCCTCTGTTATCATGCTGTTAACTGGGTTCAGATCACAAGTTGTACGGTGTGATTGGTGTGGCTGGTATGAGTCTTACCCGGGATTCAAAATCCTTCCTTATTGTGTACGCTCGTCCGGGCACAGTATCCTAACTGAGGCTTGGAGGAGGGTCATAGGGGGAGGAGCCAGTGCACACCAGATAGTCCTAAAGCTTTCTTTAGATGTGCCCAGTCTCCTGCGGAGCCGCTATTCCCCATGGTCCTTACGGAGTCCCCAGCATCCACTACGGACTACGAGAAATAGAATTATCGGTAAGTAAATTCTTATTTTTTCCTGCATCTGAGAAATTAAATGAGGTGTGTGAGGAAGAGTGGTCTTCCCCCGGTAAGAAATTGATAATTTCTAAAACGGTTATTGGCAGCGTACCCTTTCCCGCCAGAGGATAGGTCACGTGGGGAAACACCCCATAGGGTAGATACAGCGCTTACACGCTTATCAGAAAAGGTGGCACTACCGTCTCCGGATACGGCCGCCCTGAAGGGACCTGCTGATAGAAAGCAGTAGGTTACCCTATAAGATACAGTCACACACTAGGGCATTATATTGCGACCAGCCGTTGCTTCGGCATGGATGTGCAGTGCTCCCGCTGCGTGGTCAGATTCCCTGTCGGAAAATAACTATGGATAGGGACAATATTTTGCTGAAAATAGAGCATATAAAAGACGTGGTCTTATACATGCGTGATGCACAGAGGGATATTTGCCGGCTGGCATCAAAAATAAGCGCTAGGTCCATTGCCGCCAGACGGGGGTTATGGACTTGGCAATGGTCAGGCGATGCCGACTCGAATCGGCACATGGAAGTTGCCCTATAAGGGGGTAAAACTGTTTGGGGATGGTTTTTCAGACCTCGTTTCCACAGCTACTGTTGGGAAATCGATTTTTTTGCCACAGGCTACCCCACAACAAAAGAAAGCACCGTATCATCAAGTACAGTCCTTTCGGCCCCAGAAAAGCAAGAGGGCTAGAGGCTCATCCTTTCTGCCGAGAGGCAAAGGTAGAGGAAAAAGCTGCAACACACAGCTAGTTCCCAAGAGCAGAAGTCCTCCCTGCGTCCGGTAGGTCCACAGCATGGTGCGGGGGCTGCTCAGGCGGACCCGGGTACGGTGGGGGCCCGTCTCAGAAATTTCAGCGGACAGTGGGCTCTCTCACATGGATCCCTGGGTCCTTCAAGTAGTATCTCAGGGGTACAGGCTGGAGTTCGAGACGTTCTTCCCCCCGCCGTTTCCTAAAATCTGCCTTACCGGCACCTCCCTCTGCCAGGGAGACGGTGTTGGTGGATATTCAACACTATAATCACAACAAGTGATTGTCAAGGTGCCCCTCCTTCAGCAAGGAAGGGGTTACTATTCCACAGTGGTTGTGGTACCGAAACGTTTCGGTGAGACCCATCTTGAAATTAAAATACTTGAACTTTTATATCAGAAGATTCAAGTTCAAGATGGAATCGCTCAGGGCGGATATTACGAGCCTGGACGAGGGGGATTACAGGGTCTCCCTGGACATCAAGGATGCGTACCTGCATGTCCCCATTTACCCTCCTCACCAGGAGTACCTCAGATATGTGGTACAGGACTGTCACTATCAGTTCCAGACGTGGCCGGTGGAGTTGTCCACGGCACCGAAGGTCTTTACCTAGGTAATGGCAGAAGTGATGATACTCCTTCGCAAGAAGGAAGTTTTTATTATCCCGTACTTGGACGATCTCCTGATAAAGGCGAGGTCCAAAGAACAGTTGGTAGTGGGGGTAGCACTCTCTCGGGAAGTGCTACAACAGCACGACTGGATTCTCAATATTCCAAAGTCACAGCTGGTCCCGACGACACGTCTTCTGTTCCTGGGAATGTTTCTGAACGCAGACCAGGAAAGAGTGTTTCTTCCAGTGGAAAAAGCCGAGGAGTTGTCATCTCTAGTCAGAGACATCCTAAAACCAGGACAGGTGTCGGTACATCAATGCACACGAGTCCTGGGAAAAATGGTAGCTTCGTACGAAGCATAATTCCATTCGGAAGACTCCACGCAAGGACGTTCCAGTGGGACCTGTGGGACTAATGGTCCGGGTCCCATCTACAGATACAACAGCGGATAACCCTGTCAGCAAGAAACAGGGTGTCGCTGCTGTGGTGGCTGCAGAGGGCTCATCTACTAGAGGGCCGCAGATTCGGAATACAGGACTGGGTCCTGGTGACCACGGATGCCAGCCTTCGGGGCTGGGGTGCAGTCACACAGGGAAGAAATTTCCAAGGAGATTTCGCTTCACATAAATATTCTGCAGCGAAGGGCCATTTACAATGCCCTAAGCCAAGCAAGGCCCCTGCTTCAGAACCAGCCGGTACTGATCCAATCAGACGACATCACGGCGGTCGCCCATGTAAACAGACAGGGCGGCACAAGAAGCAGGATGGCGATGGCAGAAGCCACAAGGATTCTCCGATGGGCGACCTACACCCAGGAGAATGGGGACTTCATTCAGAAGTTTTCCAAATGCGGGTAAACCGTTGGGAATGACCACGGGTGGACATGATGGCGTCCCGCCTCAACAAGAAGTTGAAAAGATATTGCGCCAGGTCAAGGGACCCTCAGGCGATCGCTGGGGACGCTCTAGTGACACCGTGGGTGTACCAGTCGGTTTATGTGTCTCCTCCTCTACCTCTCATACCCAAGGTACTGAGAATAATAAGAAGGCGAGGAGTGAAAACCATACTCGGGGTTCCGGATTGGCCATGAAGAGCTTGGTACCCGGAACTTCAAGAGATGCTGGCAGAGGACCCTTGGCCTCTGCCGCTTAGACAAGACCTGCTGCAGCAGGGACCCTGTCTGTTCCAAGACTTACCGCGGCTGCGTTTGACGGCATGGCAGTAGAACACCGGATCCTAAAGGAAAAGGGTATTCCGAAGGAAGTCATCCCTACCCTGATCATAGCCAGGAAGGATGTCACCGCAAGACATTATCGCCGCGTTTGGCGAAAATTTGTTGCTTGGTGGGAGGCCATGAAGGCCCCGACAGAGGAATTTCAACTATGTCGATTCCTGCACTTCCTGCAAGCAGGGGTGACGTTTGGGCCTCAAATTGGGGTCCATCAAGGTCCAGATTTCGGCTCTGTCGATTTTCTTCCAAAAAGAACTGGCTTCACTGCCTGAAGTTCAGACTTTGGTTAAAGGAGTACTACATATTCAGCCTCCTTTTGTGCCTCCTGTGGCACTTTTTGGATCTCAACGTGGTGTTGGATTTCCTAAAGTCGCATTGGTTGAGCCACTTAAAACCATGGAGCTAAAGTATCTTGCGTGGAAAGTGGTCATGCTGTTGGCCTTGGCCTTGGCCAGGCGTGTGTCAGAATTGGCGGCTTTGTCATGTAAAAGCCCTTTTCTGATTTTATATATGGATAGGGCAGAGTTGAGGACTCGTCCTCAGTTTCTCCCAAAGGTGGTCTCAGGTTTTCACTTGAACCAACCTATTGTGGTGCCTGCGGCTACTAGGGACTTGGAGGATTCCAAGTTGCTGGACGTAGTCAGGGCCCTGAAAATTTTATTTTTCCAGGACGGCTGGAGTCAGGAAAACTGACTCGCTGTTTATCCTGATGGCACCCAACAAGCTGGGTGCTCCTGCTTCTAAGCAGTCTATTGCGCGCTGGATTTGTAGCACTATTCAGCTGGCGCATTCTGCGGTAGGATGACCGCAGCCTAAATCAATAAAAGCCCATTCCACAAGGAAGGTGGGCTCATCTTGGGCGGCTGCCCGAGGGGTCTCGGCTTTACAACTTTGCCGAGCAGCTACTTGGTCAGGGGCAAACACGTTTGCAAAATTCTATGAATTTGATACCCTGGCTGAGGAGGACCTGGAGTTCTCATTCGGTGCTGCAGAGTCATCCGCACTCTCCCGCCCGTTTGGGAGCTTTGGTATAATCCCCATGGTCCTTACGGAGTTCCCAGCATCCACTAGGACGTCAGAGAAAATAAGAATTTACTTACCGATAATTCTATTTCTCGTAGTCCGTAGTGGATGCTGGGCGCCCATCCCAAGTGCGGATTGTCTGCAATACTTGTACATAGTTATTGTTAACTAATCGGGTTCTTGTTGTGAGCCATCTATTCAGAGGCTCCTCTGTTATCATGCTGTTAACTGGGTTTCATATCACAAGTTGTACGGTGTGATTGGTGTGGCTGGTATGAGTCTTACCCGGGATTCAAAATCCTTCCTTATTGTGTACGCTCGTCCGGGCACAGTATCCTAACTGAGGCTTGGAGGAGGGTCATAGGGGGAGGAGCCAGTGCACACCAGGTAGTCCTAAAGCTTTCTTTTTGTGCCCAGTCTCCTGCGGAGCCGCTATTCCCCATGGTCCTTACGGAGTTCCCAGCATCCACTACGGACTACGAGAAATAGAATTATCGGTAAGTAAATTCTTATTTTTTGATGGCTTAATGTACACAAACTTTGTTTAATACACAAAGTTATTAATAATATTGTATTAAATGACCTTCAGGCTGTGTATATAAGGTGTATATGAAACATAAATGAATTGTGTGAATGAAGACACAAACTTTGTTTAATGCACAAAGTTATAAAAAATATTGGCTAAAATTACCTTCAGGCTGTGTGTATAAGGTGTATATGAAACATAAATGTATTCTGTGCTTAGATTTAGTTCCCATCACCATGATATCTCATTATGGTATGCAATTATTCCAAAATACGGAAAAATCCGATATCCAAAATACCTCTGGCCCCAAGCATTTTGGATAAGGGATTCTCAACCTGTAATAGTTCACGTATACTGTATGTGCAAAAACCATGTTTGCACAATAGTCTCTCAGCCGTTCTCTATGTTAAAAAACTAATTTTCTGTTTTTTAACATCAAATGTCCATTGCTTCTACACCATTCAGTGACAGCTGCCATTGGAAAGCCGCCATCGATTGGTAAAAAAATTACCCCAGTACTATCACAACATAAACATTGATGATGTTAAACCTTATGAATGCAATGTCCATCTCTACTAGCTGATTTTAATTCTCAGCCATATAGTGCTGCGTACAAAAATCTACAAGATCTGGCTACTTGGGGAATGAGATGAGGTGCTGGAGGTTTCCATGTCACTGCCACGGCAACCCGTCCACCTTGCGGCTAATTGATTTGATCCCATACTGTAGGGTACAGTTTGTACAGGGTGGGATCCGGTCTGAAGATCGACACTGTCCAGGTCAACAAGGTCGACAGTCACTAGGTCGAGAGGGGTGGAAGGTTGACAGGGTTTCTAGGTCAACATTTGCTAGGTCGACAGGTCAAAAGGTCGACATGAATTTTTCAATTTTATTTTTTTTAACTTTTTCATACTTAACGATCCATGTGGACTACGATTGGAACGGTAATCTGTGCCGAGCAAAGCGAGGCACCTTGCCTGAAGCATGGCGAGCGAACACGGTGCACTAATTGGGGTTCCCAGTCACTCTACGAAGAAAACGACACAAACCCCCCCAAAAAAAACCTCATATCAACCTTTTGACCTCTCGACCTAACACATGACGACCTAGTAACCCTGTCGACCTTCCATCCCTGTCGACCTAGTGACTGTCGACCTATAGTGGTCGACCTAAACATTGTCGAACTAGATACCGTCGATTTGATGATCCACACCCGTACAGGGTTCTGTACAGGTGTTTTTTGGTAAATCAAATGAATACATTATGAAGCACACTTGAAGCGAACATACTTTAGAAGTGGATTTAACGGGCATTTTCAATTAACAAAGGCTATTAAATTAAATAGCCTTTTCCCCGCACCCAAAAAAATCAGGGATTACCACACATGGAAATTTATTGCTTTTAGTGTATTTTTCTTGCAGACTTTTCAGCTTCAGGAGCTGCATGGAAAAGTATACACCCCTTGGGGATTAATGCGTGGGAATTGAATCGGCTCCGCGGCTAATTTAATATGCCCCATTGACTAGCATTCTGGCGTAACATTCTGGTATGAATCTCAGAGGTGATGGACGTGTGAGGGGAAAACCAGCCCACTGTAATTTCACTAATTGCATCTGCCCCTTATGGTGAGGTTGGTGCTATAGGGGAAGGTGGTATAAAGATGTGAGACCTTTTTGACTCTGTATTTTCTTTTTCAAAGAAGTAGCAGTTTCTGTTTTTGCCTTTCTAGGAAAATATTAAAATTCCCTTTGGGGTGAAATACCTGGATGCTGTGGTTTCTGTCCCCATCACTTGGACTGGAGTTCTATATGGAGTTGTTCTGACGCATGGCGCTGGGGGTGACATGAACTTTTCCCACTTAGTGTCTTTGACCAAGTTCTTGGTGCCTCATGGATTGCTATGCCTCAGATTTACCTGCAAAGGTCTTAATTTAGTATACAGGACCAAAGCTTACAAAGCTGTATTGGTAGGTAAAATATTCCTTGTCATTATTAGTTAAACTATTAGGACTCTTATATTTGATTGTGTAATTTAATAGAGTTAAAACAACATTGTGTACATTTATGGATTAAATAGATAACAAATGCTGGTTGAATATCTGGGTTATCACAATACTAGCACCACATTCTTGTTTAGCCTAGTATGATGTATATACGTAGATCATTTGGGGTTTTATGTATTCATAACAATCCTAGTCACAGTGGGAATTCACAGAAATCTCCTGCAAAAGGCTAAACAGCACTGCAGACCGCAGTCATTATCAGTGGAGATTATGGTCTGACACTTATATATCAAACTCCAAAAAGCGAGAATTCCGGAGTACCCAGGGAAATCCCACGCAAGCATGGAGCAAATATACAAACTCCACACAGGGCAATGGTGGGAATCTCGCAGATACTTAGGAGTCTTTCAAAAAAATTAAAAGCACTGATTCATGCAACCGCTGTCCCAAAAAAATAAATTTTAGTACACAGAGGGGATACTTTACTTAAAATTGAAAAGTCAAGCACATTACGGACTGATGCATATTGCAGTACTGCCCAGATTATTAAACATAGGCCCCTAAATAAGGAACAAAGTGGTAAGCAATATTGCTATATGTACAGTATGTTCATGTTAAGCATATGACGTCACAAAATAGACATGTCTATTCAGGGAAGCTGCTTGCTACAGATCAGGCACTGAAGCCTCCTACAGTACATGCATGTTAAACATAGGGAATTCCTTTAAATAGTAAAGATTAGTGCTGAAACAGGTCGTAGATAATACACAACCTTTTATTTATGGTATACATTGTTATAGTATTACATTCTCCATTTACTTTTATACCCATTTTAGACCTATTTGAAGTCTTCTGAAGAATATAAACTTGGTGGTGTCTTTGTTGGAGGTGACTATTACTTTTACTGTAAATTAGGAACCATACATGTTTTAATACTATAATTAGATAAACATTTTATTGATTGGTTCTGTGCAGCGGAGTAACAAGGCAGCAGCACTGTATGGAGCATCCTGAGGACTCTCCAATCGGCTGTACAGACTGCAATGTCAGCACTGCCGCTAGCCAGGAGCATGAGTTTGGGGCAGCGACATTCTATACACAGGACTCTGTCGGCAGCATCACTCACACACTCCTAGTTATGGCCCTGGCTCTGTCTGCTACAAAGATAATTAGGCTATTTATATAGTCTTCTTTTGTAGTGGGAAAAAGGAGAGGAATAGACCAGTACAAACAGGGCTGGCCGTTGAATTTACGTGCGATATGCAGCGGCGCCAAACCATAAGGGCGCTGTCATGGTCTGCTGCACCTGCGACAATGCCCACTGCAACTGCCACTGACTGACCAGTCGCTTGCGCCTGCTGTAGCCAGCTCGTCTGCTGCCCCCCAACAACCAAGCGTGTGTAAGGTCCTGCGAAAGCACTCATCCTGAGCTCAGTATGCGCCAGATAACCGTAGGTGGCCAAGGCAGGGGAACTGTGCAGTCCAATTGCAGCAACTCCACTCATGCCATTGCGGAGCCTCCAGTTTCCTCTCTCCTCCTTTCAGTGGCAGTGCCAAAGGTGAGTCACCCTGCAATTCAAGTCGGAGACTGCGAGTGTGTATGGGTGGGCTGTAATTATGTGTCTGTTTAGGGGAGGGGACAACCTGCAGTCCGGGTGGATTTATGTGGGGAGAGACTGCCTGTAGTCCACATGTGGGGAAGGACGAGGTCTGCAGTCTTTGTGTGTCTTTGTGTGTGTGTGTGAAGGGCTGTCAGTGTACAATCCAAGTGTCGTTTACGGTCCGTTGGGTGGTGGTCCATTCTGAACACAGGTCTGAACGACCGGGACGCTATGTGTCTTCCGGCCGCCTGGACTGCCAGGTACTTAGCAAAAGGGATGCCGGACACAGGCAGTGTTTCTGGTTGTTGGGCAACCCTGTTGAAGTAGCTCACAGCCTGGATTAGTTGGACATGCAGCAGTGCAGCTGCATGCCATTGGGGACTAACTGCTCTCCCTTCACTGCCTGCTTGCTGATTGGTCAGTTACCCTTTGTATACCTTTTCTGGCCATTCCCTCTGTGCTTGTTATAGTTTATGCCCTGCTGTGTGAACCACTGGCCCTGTGGTTACTCTGCCGGACTCCTCGCCTGTTAGTGTCCTGTATCCTGCCCTGCTTGCTTCTACCTAAGGCTTAGTGTGGCACCCTCCGCCTGCCTACTCCATTGCTCCAGCTAGTAGCCTGCATACCACCTGTATTGAGTAACACCTACCCTGACGGCAGTTTTATCCAGCTCTTGCCTCACACCCCATACTATTGTGTGCCTCAATCACAGTCATTCTTCAGGGCTATCCGGGGTCTTCAGACTATTGGGTGAGCTCCTACTGCTGGAGGTATTAAGTCTTAGGGGCCCCTAAGTACCGGTGTGCGCAACCAGCACTAAGGGAACAGCGGGGGAGTTGCTATTGGTGGAATACTTTCATGAGGGCTATAGGGGTCTCACCCCAATAGTTCTGGAGATCCCCACAACATCAAGCAAGTCCAAGTGTCCTCACGAATATCTAGTTCAAGTTGTCTCTCGTATATCAAGTCTAAGAACCACAATTCTAAGCAAGCCCAAGCGTGATGTCTAAGGGAGCTTATCTATGGTATATCTTCCAGGATTTGACCACAATTCACTTAAAAAGATTCCGATTTATTTATATTAAAATATAAAACAATCACAGTGAATGACAAATGGCTGACATAAAATGCAGACATCAGATATGGAAACCGTATATTGCGGACAATTCGTTAATCCAATATTGTTTTCTTAGTTAGTACATATCCGATGTTCTCATATCCGAACCAAAACCCAACGCGTTTTGTCCTTCTGGACTTCATTAGGGGCTCATTATCAAAAAGGTCGGAAGAACATAAAAGAATGGATGACCAGTCAATGATTGTATAAATCTCACAAATAATCCAGTAAAAACAAGCTTGCAATAACAGATGTAATAAAAAATGTGCTGCATTCACAGCTAGATTTGTATTGAATGTGCCGACTCGGTAAGGCAAACAACAACACAATGCTGAATTCGCTACAAGCCACAATTTTGTTTATGTAAACAATGCTCAGCAGGAAGAGACTGCTGACTAGGAGAAGCCACTCTTCCTGCTGAGCATTGTCAGCAATATACGGTTTCCATATCTGATGTCTGCATATTATGTCAGCCATTTGTCATTCACTGTGATTGTTTTATATTTTAATATAAATAAATCAGAATCTTTTTAAGTGAATTGTGGTCAAATCCTGGAAGATATACCATAGATAAGCTCCCTTAGACATCACCCTTTTTTTTGCATTTGTACCTTTGTACTCCATCTAACCGGGAGTACGTCTTGAGGTTGAGCTCCATACATAGCGCTATTTTTAGGTTATATATATATATATATATATATATATATACACAATGCAGTTTACCCGGCACTCCACCTGTAATGAAGCTGGTTCTGGTGCCCTCATAAGAAGAGTATAGACAGGCAAAGATGCGGCACTCACGAACACTTTTGAAATAAGTCACAGACCCGGTTCAGGTATAGTCAACGTTTCAATCCTATTTATGGATTTTCGTCAGGAACAAGCATAGTACATGTACAACAAAACTCACCTTATATCCCCATTCACCAATGACCCCCAGGTGGACAGCTGCTCGCTCCGGCGCGGGAGTCCGCAAGCACTGTCGCCGAGTAGTGACGTCATCGCGTATCCGCGCGACGCACGTCCAATGCTGCCATGGCAACCTGGCGGCTGTAAACAAAAGAGGAACGATAGTAACCGCTGCCCCACTGTTATCTGTCAGCAAAGTGCTGTAGAGATCAACGTTGCCATGACAGCATGTACAAATACATCATATACATTGAACAACTTTAGATGGAACTAAACAAATAGTACATCCCACTGCAACACAGAGTAATCACTATATCCAAATCTTGGTTCTGTGTAGCAATGCTTAATTCAACACCATGGATACATAGTTACCATGCAGATCGATCGTTGCCATGGTAACGCAACACAACTCAATTGTAATTGAGAAAAAACATGAAAAAATAATAAAAAAGTAATAAAATAATAAAAATTCAGAAATATAAAGGAAAACAAATACATGATCAGTGTAAAGCAACGCTAACTACACAACCAACAGGTTAATGTAATAGTGTCGCATACATCAGCCTAAAAAATAGACAAACATGCAGATTCAGGCAAATGTAGAAAAAGTGATGGCATCATTCAAACCCTTAGGACTAATCACATCTAGGCGAAAAATCCATTCAGCCTCCCGTTTGAGTAACATTGCATTGCGATCGCCCCCCCTGCGTAGCGGGGGGATATGGTCGATCATTCTGTATCTAAGGCTATTTAAGGGGTGCTTGGCTAACAGGAAGTGTCGTGCTACTGGTTGCTCACTAGAGCCATTATTAATGGCCAAACGGATGGCAGAGCGATGTGCCCCCATCCTTTCTTTAAATTTTCTCTGGGTTTTCCCAATATAGGAAAAACCGCAGGGGCACAGTAGTTGGTAAACAACATGAGAACTTTCACAAGTCAGATGAAAATTAATCTTGTATTTTGTACCCAAATGAGGGTGACAGAAGGTGTCACCTGCAATGAGAAAGCTACAGGTGGTGCAAGGACACTTAAAGCATCCATTCTGTTTTTTAGCCAAAAAATTCCTACTGTCATTGCTTCTATGCATTGATATATCTGTTTTGACCAATAGATCTCTCAAATTTTTAGGTCGTGAATAACACGTCATTAATGTAGTATTGGCCAGTCCTATATCTGGGTCTGATGTTATGATTGGCCACAATTTTTTGGATGCATGAGTGGTCTTAGATGATTGGGTATTAAATTTATTAACCCAATGTAATCTATTGGAGTTTTGTTTAGGTATCTGTTTTAGTAATAATTTTTGTCTATCCAGAGACATTGCTTTATTTTTAGCTAGCAATAAAGATTTTAAATGATACCCCCGATGAAGAAATTTACCAATAAGCCAATCAATCTGGTCAGATGCTTGGGAAATGTCACTATTAATTCTAATGATGCGTACCATTTGAGAAAAGGGGAGCCCCATTTTTAAATTCAGTGGATGACAACTCTGAAAGTGAAGGAGTGAGTTCCTATCTGTCTCTTTGGAAAATAATGTGGTAGCAATGTTACCCCCTTGTAAAATAATTTTTACATCCAGAAACTTGATGTTAGATTGGCTCATCTCAAAAGTTAATTTAACCGGTGAAGTAGAGGCATTATGAGCCTCCAGTAATGATTTTAGCTCAGTATCTGAACCTACCCAGATGAGTAACAGATCATCAATAAATCTGGTATATAGCAAGATTTTTTCAGCCACAGCAGGATTATCAAAGAATAATGATTTTTCTACATCAAACATGTATGTGTTAGCATAACTGGGGGCCACGGAAGATCCCATGGCACACCCAGTTATTTGAAGGAAAAACTTATTGTCAAACATAAAGAAATTGCGCTTTAACACTAATTCCAGCATTTGCAACAAACAATCTACATGGATCTCAGGGTACACATTATGTTGCAGAAGTAAGCCCCTCACTGCAGCGATCCCTTCCACATGGGGGATGACTGTGTAGAGGCTGGAAACATCAGCCGTAACAAGCCAAGCCCCAGGTGGAATAGACCCCACAGCTTCCAATTTATTCAGCAGAGAGGTGGTGTCCAATAAGAAATTACAATGCTGCTGAACTAACGGTTGAAGAACAGAGTCCAGAAATATAGACGTGGGCTGGAACAAGGAACCCCTGGCCGACACAATAGGGCGACCAGGTGGAGGAGTCAGACCTTTATGGATCTTCGGCAAGGTGTAGAGTAGCGGAGTAATGGGAAATTTTGGCAATAAGATATCAAAGATCCGATCATCAATCAATTTGATATCTCTGGCATGTATTAACACCTCACGAAGCTCCGTCATAAAGGCGGTTGTAGGATTATTAATAAGGGGTTGATAAACTTGACTGTCCTCCAATTGGCGGTAGATTTCCAACTTATAATCATATAGGTCCTGCAGGACCACGCCACCCCCTTTATCCGCCGGACGAATCACCAATTGATGGTTAGAAGAAAGAGATTTAATGGCATCCCGTTCTAGTTTGGTGAGATTCAGATGTGGTAGACTCTGTTCATTGTTATTATATGACATAACATCTTGATCAAGTAGCCTGATGAATGTTTTAATGGATGCATTATTGGATGGTGGATCGAAATTAGAGCCTTTTTGTAAGCGTTTAAGTTGTGGTGGTATAGGGTTTTGTATAGATGTTATAGGAGGAGCCTCCTTCTTATGAAAAAATTCTTTGACTTTTAGTTGTTTCTGAAGGCAAAATTTCTCCATTTGCCAATCAAATGCATTAAAGCCAGTAGATGGAATAAAGGAAAGTCCTTTGGAAAGAAGGCTTGTTTCACTGGGACTTAGATCGTGCGATGAGAGATTAAAAACTATTTCTTCTTGAGTTGCACAGGTGGTTTGGTGCCAGGGTTTTTGTCTCCTGTTCTGGCCCCCTCGCCTATTGAATCGTCTGGTTCTCTTCTTCCCCGGTTCCTGGTTGCTGCCGCTAAAGGGATGAATTCCTTATTTCTTCTGCGGTATGATTTGGGTTTATCAGCTTCACTCGCCGTGCTGTTACCTCCCTCTTGTGAGGATTCTGTATCTAAATTGCCTTTAGGGTACCGATTTCTGCGGAGAAAGGGTCTACGTTCCGTATTCTGCTGGCCCCTCGAGTTGTTCCCTGTTAACCATCTGTACACCTGATGGTGTTCATAATCAAGGGTAACTTTAGATAATTTCTCACGTTTGTATTTCAGCACATCTCTTTTATATATGGCAAGTTGATTACCCAATTTGTTCAACCAGTCATTATCCGGGTCGGTTTGCAGACAAGGCAAATGTTTAGACTCAAAGGTCACAATTTTGCTCTGGATATTAGAGTGTTCTTTCTTGGATTGTTCCACAACTAATAGCATAAGGTCGAATGAACATTTATTTAAAATATTGATCCATTTCTTGCAGAAACTAGGATCAAAACGACCTATTGTGGGGCAATTCCGAACCCTAAATCCCCTTGGGATCTGCTTAGCACGGAAATAGTCACTCAATGATACTGCATGGAGATGAAAATCAATCTCCTTCTTTTTTAAGGTTAATAAATCCCGATAAATAATCTCATTAGGTAAACCCTCAGTTTGATCCACCATGTGTTCTTGATGTAAAATGCATTCTGTTTCAGTTTCAGAATAGCTAAAAGTGTCATGCAGTGGAACTAGCAGCGGGTTAAAATGTTCCTCATTAATATCAGCTGATTCTGCCATATTGATCACAAATTGCAGTCTAATCCACCAACCACAAATATAATACACAATCCGTGCAAATAGTGCAGATAAAAATAAAGTGCAGTGTGACTCACACACCTATCTCCTTTCAAGAAAGTCAATAGTCAAAAGCAAATGTTCCAAAGATACAAGTAAACGATATGGCGAGGGTGCCCTGATTCGTTTGTGTGATACAACACACACAAACCAATATTCACAATGCAGTTTACCCGGCACTCCACCTGTAATGAAGCTGGTTCTGGTGCCCTCATAAGAAGAGTATAGACAGGCAAAGATGCGGCACTCACGAACACTTTTGAAATAAGTCACAGACCCGGTTCAGGTATAGTCAACGTTTCAATCCTATTTATGGATTTTCGTCAGGAACAAGCATAGTACATGTACAACAAAACTCACCTTATATCCCCATTCACCAATGACCCCCAGGTGGACAGCTGCTCGCTCCGGCGCGGGAGTCCGCAAGCACTGTCGCCGAGTAGTAGATGGAACTAAACAAATAGTACATCCCACTGCAACACAGAGTAATCACTACTATTTGTTTAGTTCCATCTAAAGTTGTTCAATGTATATGATGTATTTGTACATGCTGTCATGGCAACGTTGATCTCTACAGCACTTTGCTGACAGATAACAGTGGGGCAGCGGTTACTATCGTTCCTCTTTTGTTTACAGCCGCCAGGTTGCCATGGCAGCATTGGACGTGCGTCGCGCGGATACGCAATGACGTCACTACTCGGCGACAGTGCTTGCGGACTCCCGCGCCGGAGCGAGCAGCTGTCCACCTGGGGGTCATTGGTGAATGGGGATATAAGGTGAGTTTTGTTGTACATGTACTATGCTTGTTCCTGACGAAAATCCATAAATAGGATTGAAACGTTGACTATACCTGAACCGGGTCTGTGACTTATTTCAAAAGTGTTCGTGAGTGCCGCATCTTTGCCTGTCTATACTCTTCTTATGAGGGCACCAGAACCAGCTTCATTACAGGTGGAGTGCCGGGTAAACTGCATTGTGAATATTGGTTTGTGTGTGTTGTATCACACAAACGAATCAGGGCACCCTCGCCATATCGTTTACTTGTATCTTTGGAACATTTGCTTTTGACTATTGACTTTCTTGAAAGGAGATAGGTGTGTGAGTCACACTGCACTTTATTTTTATCTGCACTATTTGCACGGATTGTGTATTATATTTGTGGTTGGTGGATTAGACTGCAATTTGTGATCAATATGGCAGAATCAGCTGATATTAATGAGGAACATTTTAACCCGCTGCTAGTTCCACTGCATGACACTTTTAGCTATTCTGAAACTGAAACAGAATGCATTTTACATCAAGAACACATGGTGGATCAAACTGAGGGTTTACCTAATGAGATTATTTATCGGGATTTATTAACCTTAAAAAAGAAGGAGATTGATTTTCATCTCCATGCAGTATCATTGAGTGACTATTTCCGTGCTAAGCAGATCCCAAGGGGATTTAGGGTTCGGAATTGCCCCACAATAGGTCGTTTTGATCCTAGTTTCTGCAAGAAATGGATCAATATTTTAAATAAATGTTCATTCGACCTTATGCTATTAGTTGTGGAACAATCCAAGAAAGAACACTCTAATATCCAGAGCAAAATTGTGACCTTTGAGTCTAAACATTTGCCTTGTCTGCAAACCGACCCGGATAATGACTGGTTGAACAAATTGGGTAATCAACTTGCCATATATAAAAGAGATGTGCTGAAATACAAACGTGAGAAATTATCTAAAGTTACCCTTGATTATGAACACCATCAGGTGTACAGATGGTTAACAGGGAACAACTCGAGGGGCCAGCAGAATACGGAACGTAGACCCTTTCTCCGCAGAAATCGGTACCCTAAAGGCAATTTAGATACAGAATCCTCACAAGAGGGAGGTAACAGCACGGCGAGTGAAGCTGATAAACCCAAATCATACCGCAGAAGAAATAAGGAATTCATCCCTTTAGCGGCAGCAACCAGGAACCGGGGAAGAAGAGAACCAGACGATTCAATAGGCGAGGGGGCCAGAACAGGAGACAAAAACCCTGGCACCAAACCACCTGTGCAACTCAAGAAGAAATAGTTTTTAATCTCTCATCGCACGATCTAAGTCCCAGTGAAACAAGCCTTCTTTCCAAAGGACTTTCCTTTATTCCATCTACTGGCTTTAATGCATTTGATTGGCAAATGGAGAAATTTTGCCTTCAGAAACAACTAAAAGTCAAAGAATTTTTTCATAAGAAGGAGGCTCCTCCTATAACATCTATACAAAACCCTATACCACCACAACTTAAACGCTTACAAAAAGGCTCTAATTTCGATCCACCATCCAATAATGCATCCATTAAAACATTCATCAGGCTACTTGATCAAGATGTTATGTCATATAATAACAATGAACAGAGTCTACCACATCTGAATCTCACCAAACTAGAACGGGATGCCATTAAATCTCTTTCTTCTAACCATCAATTGGTGATTCGTCCGGCGGATAAAGGGGGTGGCGTGGTCCTGCAGGACCTATATGATTATAAGTTGGAAATCTACCGCCAATTGGAGGACAGTCAAGTTTATCAACCCCTTATTAATAATCCTACAACCGCCTTTATGACGGAGCTTCGTGAGGTGTTAATACATGCCAGAGATATCAAATTGATTGATGATCGGATCTTTGATATCTTATTGCCAAAATTTCCCATTACTCCGCTACTCTACACCTTGCCGAAGATCCATAAAGGTCTGACTCCTCCACCTGGTCGCCCTATTGTGTCGGCCAGGGGTTCCTTGTTCCAGCCCACGTCTATATTTCTGGACTCTGTTCTTCAACCGTTAGTTCAGCAGCATTGTAATTTCTTATTGGACACCACCTCTCTGCTGAATAAATTGGAAGCTGTGGGGTCTATTCCACCTGGGGCTTGGCTTGTTACGGCTGATGTTTCCAGCCTCTACACAGTCATCCCCCATGTGGAAGGGATCGCTGCAGTGAGGGGCTTACTTCTGCAACATAATGTGTACCCTGAGATCCATGTAGATTGTTTGTTGCAAATGCTGGAATTAGTGTTAAAGCGCAATTTCTTTATGTTTGACAATAAGTTTTTCCTTCAAATAACTGGGTGTGCCATGGGATCTTCCGTGGCCCCCAGTTATGCTAACACATACATGTTTGATGTAGAAAAATCATTATTCTTTGATAATCCTGCTGTGGCTGAAAAAATCTTGCTATATACCAGATTTATTGATGATCTGTTACTCATCTGGGTAGGTTCAGATACTGAGCTAAAATCATTACTGGAGGCTCATAATGCCTCTACTTCACCGGTTAAATTAACTTTTGAGATGAGCCAATCTAACATCAAGTTTCTGGATGTAAAAATTATTTTACAAGGGGGTAACATTGCTACCACATTATTTTCCAAAGAGACAGATAGGAACTCACTCCTTCACTTTCAGAGTTGTCATCCACTGAATTTAAAAATGGGGCTCCCCTTTTCTCAAATGGTACGCATCATTAGAATTAATAGTGACATTTCCCAAGCATCTGACCAGATTGATTGGCTTATTGGTAAATTTCTTCATCGGGGGTATCATTTAAAATCTTTATTGCTAGCTAAAAATAAAGCAATGTCTCTGGATAGACAAAAATTATTACTAAAACAGATACCTAAACAAAACTCCAATAGATTACATTGGGTTAATAAATTTAATACCCAATCATCTAAAACCACTCATGCATCCAAAAAATTGTGGCCAATCATAACATCAGACCCAGATATAGGACTGGCCAATACTACATTAATGACGTGTTATTCACGACCTAAAAATTTGAGAGATCTATTGGTCAAAACAGATATATCAATGCATAGAAGCAATGACAGTAGGAATTTTTTGGCTAAAAAACAGAATGGATGCTTTAAGTGTCCTTGCACCACCTGTAGCTTTCTCATTGCAGGTGACACCTTCTGTCACCCTCATTTGGGTACAAAATACAAGATTAATTTTCATCTGACTTGTGAAAGTTCTCATGTTGTTTACCAACTACTGTGCCCCTGCGGTTTTTCCTATATTGGGAAAACCCAGAGAAAATTTAAAGAAAGGATGGGGGCACATCGCTCTGCCATCCGTTTGGCCATTAATAATGGCTCTAGTGAGCAACCAGTAGCACGACACTTCCTGTTAGCCAAGCACCCCTTAAATAGCCTTAGATACAGAATGATCGACCATATCCCCCCGCTACGCAGGGGGGGCGATCGCAATGCAATGTTACTCAAACGGGAGGCTGAATGGATTTTTCGCCTAGATGTGATTAGTCCTAAGGGTTTGAATGATGCCATCACTTTTTCTACATTTGCCTGAATCTGCATGTTTGTCTATTTTTTAGGCTGATGTATGCGACACTATTACATTAACCTGTTGGTTGTGTAGTTAGCGTTGCTTTACACTGATCATGTATTTGTTTTCCTTTATATTTCTGAATTTTTATTATTTTATTACTTTTTTATTATTTTTTCATGTTTTTTCTCAATTACAATTGAGTTGTGTTGCGTTACCATGGCAACGATCGATCTGCATGGTAACTATGTATCCATGGTGTTGAATTAAGCATTGCTACACAGAACCAAGATTTGGATATAGTGATTACTCTGTGTTGCAGTGGGATGTACTATTTGTTTAGTTCCATCTAAAGTTGTTCAATGTATATGATGTATTTGTACATGCTGTCATGGCAACGTTGATCTCTACAGCACTTTGCTGACAGATAACAGTGGGGCAGCGGTTACTATCGTTCCTCTTTTGTTTACAGCCGCCAGGTTGCCATGGCAGCATTGGATGTGCGTCGCGCGGATACGCGATGACGTCACTACTCGGCGACAGTGCTTGCGGACTCCCGCGCCGGAGCGAGCAGCTGTCCACCTGGGGGTCATTGGTGAATGGGGATATAAGGTGAGTTTTGTTGTACATGTACTATGCTTGTTCCTGACGAAAATCCATAAATAGGATTGAAACGTTGACTATACCTGAACCGGGTCTGTGACTTATTTCAAAAGTGTTCGTGAGTGCCGCATCTTTGCCTGTCTATATATATATATATACATATATATATATATATATATATATATATATATATATATATATACATATACATACATACACAGAGGAGAAGCGGCACTCACGGCTGCATGTAAATAAGTACAAGGACCACAGCAGTACGTATCAACGTTCCAATTCCAAAGAATTTTCGTCAGGATACAGATGTTCTGTATCCTGACGAAAATTCTTTGGAATTGAAACGTTGATATGTACTGCTGTGGTCCTTGTACTTGAGAAACGGCACTCACGGCTGCATGTAAATAAGTACAAGGACCACAGCAGTACATATCAACGTTTCAATTCCAAAGAATTTTCGTCAGGATACAGAACATCTGTATCCTGACGAAAATTCTTTGGAATTGGAACGTTGATATGTACTGCTGTGGTCCTTGTACTTATTTACATGCAGCCGTGAGTGCCGTTTCTCCTCTGTTCTATGCATGTGTCTAACTTTATTTGCTGAGGGCACCGGGCATTATGTTGCTTATTAAGTGAGTGCCAGTCTACTACTTTGTTTTTTTATATATATATATATATATATATATATATATATACTGCTCAAAAAAATAAAGGGAACACTAAAATAACACATCCTAGATCTGAATGAATGAAATATTCTTATTACCGTATATACTCGAGTATAAGTCGACCCGAATATAAGCCGAGGCACCTAATTCTACCACAAAAACCTGGGAAAACTTATTGACTCGAGTATAAGCCTAGGGTGGGAAATGCAGCTCTAGCCGTACACAGCCCTCAGTGCCAGATATGCCCTCATAGTGCCAGATATGCCCCCACAGTGCTGCCAGATATGCCCCCACAGTGCTGCCAGATATGCCCCCACAGTGCTGCCAGATATGCCCCCACAGTGCTGCCAGATATGCCCCCACAGTGCTGCCAGATATGCCCCCACAGTGCTGCCAGTTATGCCCCCACAGTGCTGCCAGTTATGCCCCCACAGTGCTGCCAGATATGCCCCCACAGTGCTGCCAGATATGCCCCCACAGTGCTGCCAGATATGCCCCCACAGTGCTGCCAGTTATGCCCCCACAGTGCTGCCAGATATGCCCCCACAGTGCTGCCAGATATGCCCCCACAGTGCTGCCAGTTATGCCCCCACAGTGCTGCCAGTTATGCCCCCACAGTGCTGCCAGATATGCCCCCACAGTGCTGCCAGATATGCCCCCACAGTGCTGCCAGATATGCCCCCACAGTGCTGCCAGATATGCCCCCACAGTGCTGCCAGTTATGCCCCCACAGTGCTGCCAGATATGCCCCCACAGTGCTGCCAGTTATGCCCCCACAGTGCTGCCAGTTATGCCCCCACAGTGCTGCCAGATATGCCCCCACAGTGCTGCCAGATATGCCCCCACAGTGCTGCCAGATACGTTCCCTCCCCAAGTGCCAGGTATGCCCCACAGTGCTGTTACTTACCCCTCCGTCGATCCCGCGCTGTCTTCTGGAGGGACACGAAGCACACAGCGTGCGCGGCTCTCCTGTGTCCCTCCTGCATCTTCGGCGGCCGCGGCGGGTCTATTATAGGAAGTGCCGGTTCGTGATCAGAGGTCACGAACGGGTATTTCCTGTAATAGAACCGCCGCTGCTGCCGCCGGAGATGCAGGAGGGACACAGGAGCGCCGCGCGCTGTGCGCTCCATGTCCCTCCTTCACACTGCTCTGCCTCTGCCTGCACTGACTCGAGTATAAGCCGAGGTGGCTTTTTCAGCACAAAAAAAAGTGCTGAAAAAGTCGGCTTATACTCGAGTATATACGGTAAATACTTTGTTCTTTACATAGTTGAATGTGCTGACAACAAAATCACACAAAAATTATCAATGGAAATCAAATGTATTAACCCATGGACGTCTGGATTTGGAGTCCCCCTCAAAATGAAAGTGGAAAAACACACTACAGGCTGATCCAACTTTGATGTAATGTCCTTAAAACAAGTCAAAATGAGGCTCAGTAGTGTTCAATAATGGACGGACAAACTTGCATGATGAAGATGGACCAGGGAGACCATCACATGTCATAGATTTGAGCAGGAGGCTTTTGATCATCCACGCTGTGACAGGGAGGTGACTAAGCGGATGCATGGACATGGTCCATCCTATGGTGTGTGATGGGAGTGTTGCCGATAGTGGCTGCGTACAGAGATGCAGAATTGGTCACATAGGAGTCTGTATTCAGGTGGAGAATCTGCACCTATCATGGGTCTGGTGCATGTTTTGATGGTGGGTCTAAAGGTGCACAAGCGGGATTGTTGCGTCTAAAGACACTGAAAGTCTCAGTCCTTCCACAGTCGGACACATCCTTGTACTCCAGGGGAAGGGCTATTACTAGCATCAGTATATAGTTGCAGCTGCTACAGCAGTGCATTCCCAAAAGGTGCTTTTCACACTTGAAAAAACAAACAAAAGAATTTATTTTTAAGTCTAGAATTTATCTGGTGAATGTCATCCTCCATTTCTAAATGTATTTATTACCAGTTATTTATATAGCGCACACATATTCCGCAGCGCTTTACAGAGATCATTTTTACTAATAATTGAAGAAGTATTACCTTGACAGAGGCTTGGGAACTACCACCTACTTTGCTTTACCCTCAGTTTTTGAATATGCATGTAAACCATTGTAGTCCTATTTATGCTGTCCAAGGTCCCTTTAAAGTGGTGCGTAGCTTAGCTAAAACCTCTGTTTTTATTTGAAACGCTGGTTTAAAATGTGCTCTTTTCATTTTCAAGCAACCGACAGGCGTTATGTTTTTTTTATTGGCTATGGGGCTGATTCCAGGTATCACACTATGGCAGTGGCAGCTGTGACAGTTATCGCAGCTGCCACTGATAAATTATTAAAAAGCGGCAACAGACGCCTCCTGCGTTCTTCTGTGATCCAGTGCTGCGTTCGAGAACACAGCATCAGATCACTTGCGTGAACATCGGCCACCTCAGGGACCCTCAAGTTACTCCGGATGGCCTGGCTGCTCACGCTGCCGGAGTCAGGAAGGCAGCATCGGAAAACCTTAAAAATGCTGACCAGCAATGCCCTCGCCCCTCTGCCAAAGAGCCACAGCCTGATTGACAGGCTGCAGCTTAGAGGGCACTGCGAGTGACAACGTAGGACCCAGGCTGCACATGCGCAATGCACCCACCATCAGATATGAATGTAAACCATCGGGTTTACCTACAACTCCGAAACAGGTGCTATATGTTGAAATTTATGAAAAACCAATGCAGTGTAGGTTTTTTTACACATTAATATTCTAGCAAGCAGTGTGCACTAGATCTCAGACATTTAAGTGAGTTGTTTAAAAATGACAGCACATTAACATTTATGTAGAATAAAGCTGCAGTGTCTCTCCTGTAAAGGACGGTCTATGGGCTCTCGTGCTGCCACTTCAGTAATGAGAGCAGCTTGTGAAGAAGAGGACGGCTTCATCCAAGGGCTGATTTGCCTGTCATATCCACTACACCCTCCAAATGCAAAAGGAAAGCTGCGAGATGAAGATCTTGTCCGCGTAACAAGGCCATCATTATTCATCTCTGGGTCAGCAGATGATATGTGTGACAAGGTGAGGCTGGGCTCACAGTTTAATAGCTTGTGCTATCATTATAATTATTCCTTGTAGATTTTTTTAATGATCTGTGAAAAATGTAATTCTGTGAAATGAGTGAATAAATTGACAGCATTTATAGAGATAAAGATTGTTCCCATCATTAATACTGTATATGTGTAGCTATGTAATTGTATAGTGTATTTTGTCACAATTCTAGTGGAGAATTCCCTGTATGAACACACTGACAAGAACCAATACTATGATTAACTTGAAATCGTAAGGTTTTATTGTCGTACATAGTTGTGCAATGTTTAAGCAGGTAGCTAAGCAACAGGTAACATGATCAAGGTAGGCACTTAATAAGTATAGCTAGCTGGAGCTGTTACTGGAGTTTATTGGCTGGGACAAGTAGTGCTGCAGAGTAATCTGGCTGGAATACAATACTAAACAATGGGGCTGATTAAGGTTGGATCGCTAATCGCCATCCAACCACAAAAATTGCTAAAAGGAAAGTCCTGCGCCGGACTTTTCTGCAGGGAAGGAAGGGGGGGGGGGGGGGGGGGGGGCAGCAACGCTACGTTTCCTAGACAAAGCGTTGCAGGGAAACATAGGCGGTGTGGTAGAAACCGGGGGCGTGGTGTGAGCAAAGATCGCGGTGGCTGCGTTATGTCACATGCAGCTGCCGCAATCAGAAAGATGGCAGCAGGCCTACTGCGCCAGCAGGATGCAACCTTAATTTCTACGATGAAGCAGACATTTGTGATGCGATCGCAATTTCTGATTCATCAAGGCGGGGAGGCAGCGGTCAGCATGCTGGGCGACCTTGCCCTGTGATGGGCGGCCCCCAGCATGCGTTCACATGGATTGCAAATTCTGCTACTTAGCAGAATTTGCAATGCAACCTGAATTGCCGAAAGTCCCAAATAGCTGGTATAATAAACCAAGTCCCAGAGGACTGATTAATTGAACACTGAGATGCAAGTGAAATAATCATCAAGTCACGGATGGCTGAATAACTGAACATGGAGATGCAGTCAAAGGGGGTGATTCAGATCTGGTCGCTGCTATGCGTTTATGCACAGCGGGCGATTAGCTATAGACATGTGTATGCATCGCAATGCGCACGTACGTCATCAAACAACAGGCATCGCCATACAGCGACAGGATCGTGCGAAAATTCCGATCGCACAGGCGTTCGCAAGGTGATTTACAGGAAGAGGCCATTTGTGGGTGGTAACTGGACATTTACTGGGAGTGTCCGGGAAAAAGCAGGCGTTCGTAATCATTGTCAGGGAGGGTGTCTAACGTCCGCTCCAGCCCCAATCAGCTTGTTCTCATTGCACTGGAGGAGTAAGTCCTGGACTGCGCACAGACTGCACACACTGGATTTTTGCAACTCGCGTACACATGCGATCGCACACTTGCACGGGGTGAATATACACTTCCCTTGGGTGGTGACTATCTGAACGCAGGACAGCAAAGTTAGCAGCCCAGCGATCAGGTCTGAATTGCCCCCAATGTCCCGGATGGCTGAATAATTGAACTCTGACATGCAGAGTTATGTTCCGGATAGCTTATTTGATGAGAATATAGAAGTAAGGAGAAATCATAAACTGAACAAGTTCTGGATAGCTGGTGAAGACACAGGTAGAGTTGGTACAATTGGGAACGTGACCTTAAGCGCAGACATTAAGGTAGAACTGACTTAATGAACGGGCACCAGGGAGCTTGTAAAGCAGGTTTAAATAAGGGACCTCAGATGCTGCTCACAGCTGCAGTATCAGCTGATTACCACAAACTGCTGGGATACAGACCAGAGTGTGCTAAAAGCACCAGAGCAGGGAATGACACCCCAGGCAGGGAACTGCACAGGTTGTGACTACACCCTTCTCCAAGGAGCTGATTCTAGACGCTCAATAAAAATCTGTGTCCGAATGAATGGGTAAAGGCCATAATAGGATATTCTTATGTTGCCAAGAAAGCCCAACAAAGACCCTCAACTCAGTTGTTTTCTTTTTCCTCCTCCTCGCAGACTTCCCAGTAGGAACCATTGGCTGAAGCTGAAGGAAACCCACTTCCAAGCCGACCTCTGGAATCCCAGAGCTGGCATTGGAGAATCCTAGCAAGAACGGCTAATGGTGAAGAGACTTTAAAGACCTGGCACTGGAGACCCAGGAGGACGCGACATGAGCAGTTAAATCCAAGTAATCCTAGATGTCCCATGACAAGCTCCTCGGAATCTCTTCTGGAGTCATATCTGGTAGCCGAACAGTCGCTAGGCACTCGAAGTGTTGAGGCGGTGCTGGATACTCAGGAGACTGGACCGAAAACGGATCCAGATGGATAGGAACCTCAGATGGACCTGGCTGGGCAGGAACCTCGAAACAGAATCCTGGCACCCATGAACACTGGGTAAGGAAACCAACCCCTCTTGAACCTCTAATGATGGAAGATTACTGCTGCTAAAAGACAGAAGAACCATTAGAGCACTCAGACAGGTGGCCGACTAGGCAGTACTCGAGACAGTGAATGAAACCTCAACCCAGATGCAAGGGCAAAACTGGGATCCTCACGCCTGAGGCAAGGGTAGGTGGGTCCTCATGCCCGAAGACAAGAGCAAAACTTGAGTGGGTTGCCAGCGAGGCAGTACTAAGGGGACACTAGAAAACAGTGGCTGGTCGTAGAGACAGTTTCCCTCTAGGAGCTTGTGGGCTGGAGATCCTGGCTGGGGCTGACAGACAGGAGACCTTGACTGGGATAGCATGTTTTAAAGCCCCCTCCTTGGGCAGGACACTTGGAGTTTCCTCTTTGGCTGAGGCACTGGACGTCCCCTCTTTGGTCGAAGCACTGGATGCCCCCTCTTTGGCTGAAGCACTGGACGCCCCCTGTTTGGCTGAAGCACTGGACGCACCCTGTTTGGCTGAAGCACTGGACGCCCCCTGTTTGGCTGAAGCACTGGACGCCCCCTGTTTGGCTGAAGCACTGGACGCCCCCTGTTTGGCTGAAGCACTGGACGCCCCCTGTTTGGCTGAAGCACTGGACGCCCCCTGTTTGGCTGAAGCACTAGACGCCCCCTGTTTGGCTGAAGCACTGGACGCCCCCTGTTTGTCTGAAGCACTGGACGCCCCCTGTTTGGCTGAAGCACTGGACGCCCCCTGTTTGGCTGAAGCACTGGACGCCCCCTGTTTGGCTGAAGCACTGGACGCCCCCTGTTTGGCTGAAGCACTGGACGCCCCCTGTTTGGCTGAAGCACTGGACCCTCCTCTTTGGCTGATGCACTGGATGCTGTCCTGGGGCTATGGCACAAGAGACTCCTCCTGGGGCTACGGCACTTTTGTGGGGCAAATCAGGCTTTGAACTCCTTTCAGAGGTGGCATGCAGAAGTCCCTTCTTGGGACCGTCAGACTTTGAACCCCCATCTGAGGTGACAGGCTCAGTACCCCCTATTGGGCGGAAGACTTTGGACTTTCAGACTGAAGTCCTTCATTGAGATCGATGGTGATGCTTAGAACTTGAGCTGGCGCCCTGGCATTTGTAGCTTTGGAAAAAGCACTGAGGCAGTAGAGGAACCTTCTGGGGTGGAAACCTTAAAGCCATTCGTTGGGTGAGATATTTGGGCCCTCTTTCTTGTGTCATGTAGACCCGGAAGCCCCTAATCTGATGGTACTTGAAACTTGGGGTTGCGCTCTGAAGCCATCTCTTGGTTTCCAAATGGGACAGGCTAGAATAAAATTTTCTGGACCACCGCAATACAAGCAGAGTTTGTTGTCCCTACTGTGCTGGCATTCAGTTTCTGAGAGACTAGGTTGTGGACCCTGCCTTTACTCTATGCAGGAGAAGAACGCCTAACATGAATAGTCCCAGAATCACAAGAAACTTCATTTTCTGAAGCCCGTTTAATGGGGTTCACCAGTCTCCCCTAAAACTCAGGTAATATAAGTAATATACTGGCTTTCAAAGTTTGGAATTGGTCCAGCTTTTCTTTGAAAACCCCCAGTCATACAGAGTCTGAAGAAAATGATGTCCCAGGACCTGAACAGTTAACATGCGGGGAGAAAACTTTCTCAGGCAGACTGCAAAATACCTTTCCTGCTCTTGCACTTAAGTGGCCAGTTCATACAGTTCATACTGTCAGGATTCCTGTGGAGAATTCCCTGTATGAGCACACTCACAAGAACCAATACTATGGTTAACTTAAAATAGTAAGGTTTTATTGTCATACAAGGTTGTGCAATGTTTAAGCAAGTAGCTAAGCAACAGGTAACAAGATCCAGGTAGGCGCTTAATGGCTAGCTGGAGCTGTTACTGGAGTTTACTGGCTGAGGTCAGTAGTTCTGAAGAGAAATCTGGCTGGAATGAAATATTAAACAAAGTCCCAAATAGCTGGTATCCTAACTCACCAAGTCCCGGATTTATTGATCACTGAGATGCAGGTGAAATACATAATAACCAAGTCACGAATGGCTGAATAACTGAACACTATGGGGGAGATGTATTACTGTGGCAGGGATTGTGCCACTATAGCACTTCCTGCTTTGCCTCATTACCGAGGCAAAGCAGGAGGCTATACCGACAAGATGTATTAACATCTTGTCTGCCGGAGCGGGGGATTGAAAACCCCCTCCTCCGGCGATCATCACCACAGCACATTAGCCTTGAGATCAGCCCGAGATCTCACATGCAGCCGGCAGCCGCCGCAGCCAAGGATATCACTGTCTCTGTTGTGGTGTATAGGCAGCAACACCTGCGGGTGTCGAAATCGATAGGTGCAGGTGTCGGAATGGTCAGTGCAACTGATACATTGCACTGCACATCAGCTTGCTATCTTAGACAGCAGTGCCGATAAAGACAGGGGCACCCCTGCCACTGAGCTCACTCCGCCGCTGTAATACAGACTGGTACTTATCCATCATGCAGTACCATCAGAGAGATGTCTGATTGGTTCCAAATTTATTCTTCAGCAGGACAACGACCCAAAACATACAGCTTATGTCATTAAGAACTATCTTCAGTGTAAAGAAGAACAATGAGTCCTGGAAGTGATGATATGATCCCAACAAAGCCCTGATCTCAACATCATCGAGTCTGTCTGGGATTACATGAAGAGACAGAAGGATCTGAGCAAGCCTACAGCCACAGAAGATCTGTGGTTAATTCTTAAAGATGTTTGGAACAACCTGCCTGCTGAGTTCCTTCAAAAACTGTATAAGTGTACCTAGAAGAATCACTGCTATTTTGAAGGCAAAGGGTGGTCACACCAAATATTGATATGATTTACATTTTGTCACTGACCTGGGTTGGGAGTGTTGAGAACTCGGGGATTCTTCCGATGGTAGGGAAGAGGAACCACAGCTGGGCCGGAGCAGGGATGGCCGGATGTAGGTTTTCCTCATGCAGAACTTAGCCGTTGTAACCGACGTGTAATGCTAAAGAATTAGTTGTGGACAAGGCTTGGGGGCGATGCTGAAGTACACAGAACAATGAAGAACTTGTGAGCGATGTTGAAGAGATGAATGAAGATTTGAGAACGATGTTGAAGCACACAGAAGAATGAAGAACTTGTGAGCGATGCTGAAGAAATGAATGAGGATTTGAGAACGATGTTGAAGCACACAGAAGGATGAAGAACTTGTGAGTGATGCTAAAGAAATAAATGAGAATTTGAGATTCAGTGTAACTCTGGAAGTTTGGGAGGCGTTCCACTTAGGGATACCCTGTAATACTGGAAGCACAGGAGGTGTCCCTCTGAGAGATACACTGTAACGCTGGTAACGCAGAGAATGTCCCACTGAGTGATACACTGTAATGCTGGTAGCACAGGGAAGGTCCCACTGAGTGATACACTGTAACGCTGGTAGCACAGGGAAGGTTCCACTGAGTGATACACTGTAACGCTGGTAGCACAGGGAATGTCCCACTGAGAGATACTCTAACGCTGGTAGCACAGGGAATGTCCCACTGAAAGATACTCTGCAACGCTTGAGAACACGCTGAACGCTGCTAGCACTGGTGATCATTGGAAAAGACGATACTCAGGCGCCGGGGCTCTGTACGGCGTCTGCCTTTGAACTTCCCGCCCTCTCCTGATTGGCGGAAGGGTCCGATGACGTCACCCGCTCACCACGCTTTCGTGGATGCCGGGCGCAATGGCGGTGCCCACACCCAGGGAACCTGCCGGAGGCAACGCCAGCAAGATGCGACGACCCAGAGCCCACCGGGGCGACGACCGCCGGGAGACGCAGCGCACCCGGAGCGGTAAGCGCGGCAGCCGCAGCGCCGCGAGTGTGACAGTACCCCCTCCTCTAGGAGTGGCCCCTGGACACTTTCCTGGTTTCGTTGGATGTTTAGAATGAAAGATCTGGACTAGTCGGGGAGCAGTGACTTCAGAAGGTTTGACCCAGCTCCTCTCCTCAGGACCAAAACCTTTCCATTCTACCAGATACTGTAAATTCTTGTGAAGATAACGAGAGTCAAGAATAGTTTTGATTTCAAATTCTGTTCCAGCTTCAGTCTCTACCGAGGTTGGGCTAGGAGACTCCGAATGAAACCGATTTAAAATGAGGGGACGAAGGAGAGAAACATGGAAAGAATTTGGTACCCGAAAGTGGGAAGGCAATCCCAATTTGCAGACAACAGGGTTCAGGACTTGCAAAACGGGGTAAGGACCGATGAACCTCGGAGCAAACTTCATAGCGGGTACTCTTAAACGAAGATTGTGGGTAGAGAGCCATACCCTGTCACCAACTTTGTATTGAGGTGCTGCTCGCCGTTTTCTATCCGCAAAGAATTTGTAGCGGCCAGAGATTTTCTTGAAATTAGCATGAACCCTACTCCAGATTTGACTGAAGTGCCGGAGAGTGGAAGCTGCAGCAGGAACATCCTCCGAAGGAAAAATTGGTAATTCTGGGACTCGTGGATAGAATCCGTAATTAATGAGGAATGGGGACTCACCAGTGGAAGAGTGGTACAGATGATTATGGGCAAACTCGGCCCAGGGTAACAGTTCCACCCAATCGTCCTGTGAAGGAGAGAGATAAACGCGGAGAAAAGTCTCTAAATCTTGATTGACACGTTCAGTTTGCCCATTGGTTTGTGGATGGTAAGCAGATGAGAACTTGAGTTTTATTTGTAAGGCTGAGCAGAGGGCCCTCCAAAATCTTGCAGTGAACTGTACCCCTCGATCAGAGACTATCTCCCGAGGTAACCCGTGCAGGCGGGAGTGTTCAGGAATAAATAGTAAAGCCAATTTGGGAGCCGTTGGTAAACCGGTCAACGGAACAAAATGTGCCATTTTTGAAAAGCGGTCAATAATCACCCAGATGGTATTGTAACCCTTGGAGAGGGATAATTCGGTAATAAAGTCCATAGAAATATGGGTCCAGGGTTTCTTAGGAATGGACAGTGGACGAAGCAACCCCACAGGAGGCAGACGAAGAGTTTTGTGCTGAGCACATTGAGGACATGAATTGACATAATCTTGTATATCCTTCTTCATGGTGTCCCACCTGTCACGATCCGGGTATCTGGACGCCATTTCTTACCCATCAGATGCCTCCTAAGGCTGGCTCAGCGCTCCAGGACCGGATCCCATCTGTTATCCTAATGTTCACATTCCTGCATCCTCTCCTGTCTCTCTGAGACGCTGTCACAGTAACGCCTTATTACATCTGGCATGGCGTCTCCCGCGGCCTCCGCCGCCGTCCCTGAGCTTCTGCATGCAGAGTGTCAGAGTGGCGATTACGTCAGCCGCGGCCTCCGCTGTGTCCGCGTGGTTGGATGTGCACTTGTCAGCCTGGCGTCTCCTGTCTCCAGTGGCCGGCGCCGCCATTACTGTTTTCATTACCACATGGATTACAAACCAAACTTCCCTCCAAGTGTCTGCATGGGCGCAGCCATCTTGGATTCTGTCAGCTGATCATTTCCTCCAATCTGTTGTCAGTATTGTTAATCTGCATAATTGCCTAGCCAATCCCTTCCTTGCTGCAGGTATAAATACACTGTGCCTGAGCAAGGAAGGCGTCAGTGCTTTGGTTGTCAAACCTAGTTCCTGTTTGTCTCTCTCCTGTGATTGTCTTCCAGGTTCCAGCTCCTGTCTCAAGACTTCCACCATAGAGACCCGCACCAGCATTCCACCTGCGGTGTAGCCTGACTCTCCAATCCATTGTGGATTCATTTGTTTCCAGCTACAACATTACCTGCTTCCAGCTCAGCTTCCAGCAGAGTACAGCTTCCCTTAAAGGGCCGGTGTCCTTTCTACACTTTACCACTCTCCACCGGTATTATTATTTCTCCGCTCTCAAGTTCTACATTTCAGTTCATATTTCATCGCTCCCAAGTTCATTTATTATTTAACTGGTTCCAGCCAGTATCCACTCCGTGCTAACAACAGTCTGGTTCCAGCCAGTATCCACAGCAGCTGTTTTATCTTCAGCAACCCAGCTTTTCCTGGAACACCAGCTGGCACAATCCTGGGTTATCTCCATTGCTACAGTCGGGCCTGGTAAGGACTTTCCATCTAGAAGATCATAAGAACTATCTCACACTACCAGTGCCCTGTGGCTCCTGCCATCCTGTAGTACCCAGGAACTGTATTTATTCTTTGCTGACTTTTACGTTTTCTTTTACTGCTGCTGTGTTGCGGAGTTGTCATAATAAACATCATTGACTTTTATCCAAGTTGTCGTGGTCACGCCTTCGGGCAGTTATTATTCATGTTACTTACATGTCCAGGGGTCTGATACAACCTCCCAGGTTCCGGTACATCTCAGCCCCTACAACTGAGGCTGCCTCCCGTCAGCTCAGGCCCTCAGTTGTGACACCACCAATATGACCTTCGTAGAAATTCACACATTTTTTGAACTCCAGGATGACCGGAAAACTTGGAGATGTGAGCCCACTGCAGTAACTTTGGTCGAAATTTAACTGGTACAGACATTCTCCCAGGAGGAGGACCCAGAGAGGTGGGAGCTGCTGAAATAGAGACTGGACTAAGAAACTCTTTTCAAAGGAATTCTCCTCATCCGAGGCCGTTAAAGAACGAGATAGAGCATCAGCCTCAGTGTTAAAAGTCCCGGCCCGGTACTTAATAACGAACGAGAACCGAGTGAAGAAGAGCGCCCATCTAGCTTGACGGGGATTCAAGCACTGGGCCGTCTTGATATACAACAAGTTCTTGTGATCGGTGTAAATAGTAATTAGGTGTTTAGCACCTTCCAATAAGTACCTCCATTCTTCCAGGGCAGATTTTATTGCTAAAAGTTCCTGATCTCCAATGGTGTCGTTTCGTTCAGCAGGAGAGCACTTACGAGAATGGAAACCACATGGATGTAACTTCCCATCAGAAGAGTACTGTGAAAGGACGGCACCGATGCCTACTGAAGAAGCATCGACTTCCAAGAAGAATGGTTTTGAGAAATTCGGTTGTTGGAGTACCGGAGCAGACATAAAGGCTGATTTCAACCGGGCAAACGCTCCTACAGCTTCGGAAGACCAGAGACTTGGGTCAGACCCCTTTTTGGTTAGGGCAGTAATGGGTGCAAACGATGGTAGAAAATCCCTTAATGAATTTCCGGTAGTAATTTGCAAAGCCCAGGAATCTTTGTACCGCTTTCAAGGAGAGAGGCTGAGTCCAGTCCCGAATGGCAGTGAGTTTTTCTGGATCCATGCGAAGCTCCGTACCCGAGATGACATAACCGAGGAACGGAATCGAGGGGCCTCAAAGATACATTTGGAAATCTTGCCGTAGAGACGATTCCTTCGTTAGCGAAGAAGTACTTCTTTGACCTGTACTCTGTGCTCTGCAAGATTCTTAGAAAATATCAGAATGTCATCCAAGTACACCACTACGCTTTGGTATAACATATCTCGGAAGATTTCATTTACAAATCCCTGAAAAACGGCAGGGGCATTACTGAGGCCAAACGGCATTACCAGATATTCGTAATGCCCGTCCCTGGTATTGAAGGCCGTCTTCCATTCGTCACCCTGCCAGATACGTATCAAATTATAGGCTCCTCTTAAGTCGAGCTTAGTGAAGACGTGGGCTCCACGAACCCTATCAAATAGCTCAGTAATTAGCGGCAAAGGGTATTTGTTCTTAGCGGTGATATCGTTTAAGCCACGATAATCAATACATGGTCTTAACCCCCCATCCTTCTTCTTCACGAAAAAGAAACCTGCTCCAGCCGGGGAGGTAGAGGGGCGAATGAATCCTTTCAGTAAATTAGATTTGATATAGTCCGACATAGCTTGGGTCTCTGGTAATGACAAGGGATATGTGCGTCCCCGGGGTGGCATTTTCCCTGGGATAAGCTCACTGGGACAGTCCCAGGGTCTATGGGGTGGTAACTGATCGGCCGCCTGTTCCGAGAACACATCTGTGAACTCCCGGTAGGCCTCCGGAATGAGCTCCTCATCCGACTTGGAAGATGCACGAAGCGGGTAAACAGGAGTGAGACAACTAGAGTGACAAAACGAACTCCTGGACAATATTTGTGACGACTTCCAGTCGACGTGAGGGTTGTGAATTTTAAGCCAAGGTAGACCAAGAACAAGATCGTGAGGCATCTCCGGAATTACTAGAAACTCCAAATGTTCTTGATGCAGTGCTCCGACCTGCAGCTTGATTGGCTCTGTGCGACTTGTAATAAGACCATTAGATATTTTGGTACCATTGATGGCAGTCAACGTTATAGGTCGTTTGACAGACTGTAACTGTAAACCCAGACTCTGAACACAAGAAAGAGAAACAAAATTCCCTGCAGCCCCAGAGTCCAGCAGGGCCTTAACAGGTTTGGCTATAGACTCAGAAAACAGAGACACGGAGAGTAAACAATCCACTGTCGGAGAAGATTTAGATGTAACCCCTAACTTGACTCCTCCGGAACAAGCTAGGCCTGCCCGTTTCCCGGACGGGACTTGCAGAACTTGATAAAGTGATCCGCGGCTCCACAGTAGAGGCAGAGTTTACCCTCACGACGGCGCTGTCGTTCCTCCGGGGACAGCCGGGATCGGTTGATTTGCATGGGTTCGTCCGGACTCGGGGTAACTGTTTGCTTAGGCGGGAGAAGCCGGAATCTGGATCGATCCGACCGACTACGTTCGCCACCTCGTTCCTGCATGCGAAGATCCACCTTGATACAGAGTGAAATCAACTCTTCTAAAGGATCCGGCAGATCCCTAGTGACCAGCTCGTCCTTCAGACGGTCAGAGAGCCCGTTCCAGAAAGCGGCCCTGAGAGCATCATTATTCCAGCGTAGTTCTGAGGCAATGGTCTGGAAGAGAACCACATACTGTCCCACAGAACGGGAGCCTTGACGGACTCGGAGCAGGTCCGAGGAAGTAGCGTTCGTTCTGCCGGGCTCATCAAAAATCCTTCGGAATGACACAATGAAATTAGTGTAACTGGAAACCAATGGGTCAGATCGTTCCCACAACGGAGACACCCAATCCAACGCTGAACCTTCAAGCAAGGAAATAATGTATGCCACTTTGGACCGATCCGTGGGGAAATTGTGTGAGAGAAGTTCAAAATGCACCTCGCATTGGTTGAGAAAACCACGGCAATTCTTTGGATTCCCATTATAGCGAGAGGGAGTGGGAAGCTGAAGGCGTGACCTGGTTCCAGACGAGGATTGAACATTACTGGAGCGGGAACTGGAGTAGGAGCCGGAACTACTGAAGCCAGGTAGGCCTGAATTTGATCCAGCCGGCCGGATAATTCCTGGAGATACTGCATCACCTGGCTCTGTGCCGCCTCCTGACTCTGAACTCGGGAAGCCAAGTTTTGGATTGCGCTTGACTCTGGGTTCCGATCCCCCGGGTCCATGTGGCGTGAGTATACTGTCACTGACCTGGGTTGTGAGTATTGAGAACTCGGGGGTTCTTCCGATGTTAGGGAAGAGGAACCACAGCTGGGCCGGAGCAAGGATGGCCGGATGTAGGTTTTCCTCATGCAGAACTTAGCCGTTGTAACCGACGTGTAATGCTAAAGAATTAGTTGTGGCCAAGGCTTGGGGGCGATGCTGAAGTACACAGAAGAATGAAGAACTTGTGAGCGATGTTGAAGAAATGAATGAAGATTTGAGAACGATGTTGAAGCACACAGAAGAATGAAGAACTTGTGAGTGATGCTGAAGAAATAAATGAGAATTTGAGATTCAGTGAAGTTTGGGAGGCGTTCCACTTAGGGATACCCTGTAATACTGGAAGCACAGGAGGTGTCCCTCTGAGAGATACACTGTAACGCTGGTAACGCAGAGAATGTCCCACTGAGTGATACACTGTAACGCTGGTAGCACGGGGAAGGTTCCACTGAGTGATACACTGTAACGCTGGTAGCACAGGGAATGTCCCACTGAAAGATACTCTGTAACGCTGGTAGCACAGGGAATGTCCCACTGAAAGATACTCTGCAACGCTGGAACACAGGAGACGTTCAGCTTGAGAACACGCTGAACGCTGCTAGCACTGGTGATCATTGGAAAAGACGATACTCAGGCGCCGGGGCTCTGTATGGCGTCTGCCTTTGAACTTCCCGCCCTCTCCTGATTGGCGGAAGGGGCCGATGACGTCACCCGCTCACCACGCTCTCGTGGATGCCGGGCGCAATGGCGACGCCCACCCCCCGGGAACCCGCCGGAGGCAACGCCAGCAAGACGCGACGACCCGGAGCCCACCGGGGGCGACGACCGCCGGGAGACCCAGCGCACCCGGAGCGGTAAGCGCGGCAGCCGCAGCGCCGCGAGTGTGACAGATTTCTCTTCTGTTCATTCACTTTGCATGTTGTTAATTGCTAAAAATAAACTATTAACACTTCTATTTTTGGAAGCATTCTTACTCAGCAACATTGTTTCCATGCCGGCATAAAACTTTTGCACAGTATTGTGGATAGCAATCTTGGACATGATTAAGTCAAGCATCTGTATTGCTTCTGGCATCAGTGGTCTATATTACAGCCAGAGGATGGTTGGGTTTGTGTGACCATTACCATGCTGACACCGGAATCCCGACTGTGAGATGGCCGGAGGGGGGGGGCGAGCGCAACAAAGCTCCTTGTGGGCTTGCTGAGCTCACCACGCAGTGGGTTCGGTGGCTCGAAACAGATTCTATTCCCGCTCTGTAAGTGTCGTGGACACCCATGAGTGGGAATAGTCCCAGCTGGTCGGTATGCCGACTGGTGGGCTGTTGAGTGTTCGGGATCCCAGTGTCATTATTGTGACCGGTGGTCTCCCGACCATCGGTCACATAACCACATCCCGATGGCTGTGCATACAAAACGATAGTGTTTATATTCTGACCTAATTTTGTCTGTGTGCCAATCAGTTTTAATCAAACCATTGTCATGCCCTGGGCTCTTTTGGAACCCACACATGCTACAATATTGGGTGAATTACCTTATGTCACTGCAGATACTGCACAGTGTGTACCCAATTTAAAGCAATATATATATATATATATATATATATATCTTATTATTTAAATACCTACAGTAAGGCTCCTTAGTCATGTGAGAAGAAGCTGCATTGCCAAGCAAAAGCAACATAAAAAACTTCTTTATTCACAACTTTTATACGGAGCTCTCTTGTAATATATCTGTCATTTGTTATATGTAATTCTATATAGCAACTATTAAAATATAGCTTGCTTTAAGACTCTGACAGGGCTGGCCAAACTGGTCCTCGAGATCTACCAACAGTTCACATTTTCCAGACCACCTAGCTGGTGCACAGGTGTAGTCATTACTAATTAAGATGTGCTGCATTCATTCCTAACTGACAATTCTACAGATCTCCAGGAGGCCTGGAAAACATGAACTGTTGGTAGATCTCGAGGACCGGTTTGGCCAGCCCTGCTCTATGACATTGAGTGAAAGTGAAGTGGACCTGTTTTCTCATTACTGTGGTTACATCACTGCTGTTTTCACTTTTCATTCTCTTGTCCATGTATAGACCTTGATGATGAGTACTGTCAGCAAAATGAAAGCTCCTGCAAAGATCCATTGGGTTGAAAATGCAAATCATGGAATGACAGCCAAAGGGAAAACAATGTCTGATGTTTTGACAGAAATAAATGAACAGACTTTGTTTTGGATTCAAGAGATATTGAAGCTATAAGTGATCTGGGCACTATTCATGTTATAAGAACAAAACACAAATGGTAAAGTGTCATGTACAGCCTATATTGGCTTTCTGGCGCAGGAAAAAGTAATAACTGCCATAGGATTACAAAAGATTGTGGCTGCTTTAGTTACTTATGTTTATTCTGTCTTCTAGTCATAAAGTGTTTGTTCCTGGGAACACCGACCACTCCAAAATTGTAGTAGATTACAGTTAAAGCCCATACACACTACATAAGAAAGTAAAAGATCTCGCTCAGAGGGGCCAATCCGAGCGAGATCTTTTACAATCTCGTCCAGTGTGTACACTCGATGTCGTTAACGATACACGCTCCTGCACATCGTTAACGACCCCCTCCCTCATCTGAAAATGTACAGACGATGGAGGTCCTCATTAACGACAGCCATGTTAACACCCCCCCCCCTTCCCCCCGCCGCTGCTCCCTTCCCCAACGATATCGACAATAGCAGCTTCGGCAGGGACTTGTTAAGTGTGTATGGGCCTATAGTATGACCTACCCAATCTGCTTGCAAATATTATTTAATAGAAAATGAACAAGCTAGAGCAGCTGGCATCCAAATGCTCAATATTGAAGCACAAATGCCTTCTGCTCCCAAACTTGCAAAGAATGCTTCATATTATAGGAAAAAACACATTCCTTGTTCTGTATCTTGTCACCTGCCAGTATACTAGAAATCACGAATCCTGAGGTATGCATCATTTATATTTAATGTCTTTATGAATATATTCTGCAGATACCATTTCCTGTGTGCTACCTTAATAGACATGTATTTGCTTTTGATTGAGGAGCTTTTCTTCAGCTTCTTAAAGGCCAGAGATCTACAAAATTGCCTGCACTAATGTAAATACATGTGCAATATGCTGCAACCCTAGTGTCATCTTTTGTTATTATTGGAGGCTCCCTGTTGCTCATCACATATCTGCAGAAGTGTTGTGTGTCATTTCACAAAGCAAATGACAGTCTTTGCCTTGAATCTGTTCTTTGGACCCAACCTTACCGGTCTACACCCTGAGTGACTTACCACAGAGTCATAAAATTATATTGTACAGTTAATAACTTAGGTGAGTTTGGAAGAACACAATAATGTACAGCTCTCTAGCATTTTGTCTATATGTGGAATTATTACAAAGTTTCTTATCTTCTGTTATCTAATGTATGTCTTTGCAAATTGTTTTATGTCCACTGCATTGCTTTTATTTGTTCTACCATATCTAGCTATTTGTAAAGCACCTGTACGTTCTCAAGTTGTTATATCTAAACAGACATGCAAACGGTATTCTTTATAGGTTTATTATTTGCTTCATTTTTTATGTTTGAAATAAAATTAGTACAATTATTTGTTTATATTGCAATAGTATAGATACATATTTTGGTTGGCAATGACTATAAAGATGTTAACCACAAAATCCCTAGTCAGTTGAAGTATATTTGTACATTATATTTTAATTCCCACAATACATTATATTCAGTGTAAGAGTGAATACATGCTGCTGTCTATACCCTGTTACCCCTTTACCTGAGTGTGGCAGTATTGATGGCTGATTGGATTTAGGGCCTTATTCAGGTTTGTTAGCAAACCCAAAAAGCACACAATTGGGCAAAACCATGTGCACTGCAGGTGGGGCAGGTGTAACATGTGCAGAGAGAGTTAGATTTGGGTGGGGTGGGTTCAAACTGAAATCTGCAGTGTAGAAATTAAGCAGCCAGTATTTACCCTGCACAGAAACCCAAATCGCTAACTTTTTGGGTTTGCTATCAAACCTGAATAACCCATTTAGTTTGGTCATGATTAATGACTCATAAACCTTCTTTGCTCTAATCTCATACCTCCCAACATGACCCTCTCCAGGAGGGACACAATGCTCTGCTCCTGGACTTCCTTCTTAATTTATGATTGCCCTCACCTGTGCTGAAACACCTTTCTTATCCATTAACCTGTTCAAAACAGCTGTTGGCAATTATAATCATCATTTAAGAGAAAAGTCCAGAAGCAGAGCATTTTGTCCCTCCTGGAGTGGGTCATGTTGGGAGGTATGTAATCTTGTGAAATCAAAGCTTTCAGAATGATTGGTCAGTACTGACTCTGCAATAATAATAATAATATTATTATTATTTATATAGCGCTCTTTCTCCAACAGGAGTCAAGGTGCTTTACAGACATCAAAAACAATTTACATAATACATAAGATTTAGGTAATATACTATAGCAATAGACAAGCCACACAGGTATAAAAAAGAAAACCTAGGGCAGGGGTGGCCAACCAGTCAGAAACAAAGAGCCAAACATTTTGTTAGGCACGTCAAAGAGCCGACATGGAGCCGCAGGCGCACATGCAAAAATGGGGTGTGTCCTTGTGCCTGCTAGGCCACGCCTCTGGTATAAAATGCATTTAAAAACCAGATCACATAAAATACATTTTTAAAGCCACTTCCACATAAAATAATTGAGAAAGAGCCACATAAAATATATTGAAAAAGCCAAATTCACATAATACACTTCAGCTCCCATGTGTCACTTCATCCTGCTTCCTCGTGTCACTCCTGCTAGCACACTCCTACAGTATGTCACTCTTGCCAGTACCCTGCTGTGTCACTCCAGCCAGTACCCTGCTGTGTCACTCCAGCCAGTACCCTGCTGTGTCACTCCAGCCAGTACCCTGTTGTGTCACTCCAGCCAGCTACCTCATGTGTCACTCCTGCTAGCACACTCCTACAGTATGTCACTCCAGCCAGCTCCCCCATGAGTCACTCCTGCCAGGACACTCATGTGTCACTACAGCCCCCCCGAAAACATACCTCGTGCCATTGCAGCAGCCCCTTATGTGTCCTCTGTTTGCCAGTGGGTGTCTCACCTCTAGTATCTGGTTCTCTCAGTTCTCAGTCCCCGTAGTGCTGCTGTTGCTGACTGGCTGGCTGGAGTACAGCAGTTTCCGGATCTGTTGTGATCACGTGACTTCGAGTGTCGGGAGCCACATTTAAATAGAGAAAAACAGCAGGTTGACCACCGCTGACCTAGAGCCTAATTCAGACCAGATCGCAGCAGCAAATTTGTTAGCTAGTGGGCAAAACCACGGGGGTCATTCAGATCTGATCACTGTGTTTTTCGCACAGCGGGCAAACAGAACTGCGCATGCACCGCAATGCGCAGGCCTGTCGGACATCTGCAACGGGCATCAGCGGTCAGCGACGGGATGGTGTGAAGGATCTTTTTGCACCGACATTCGCAAGGTGATTGACAGGATGAGCCCGTTTGTGGGTGGCAACTGACCGTTTTCAGGGAGTGTCCAGAAAAACGCAGGTGGCCTCAAGCGTTTTCATGGAGGGTGTCCGACGTCAGCTCTGGCCCCCATTCAGCAGGATTCAATCGCACTGGAAGAGTAAGTCCTGGGCTGCGCAGAGACTGCACAAGCAGCTCAGCTACACATGTGATCGCACACTTGCACAGCTAAAATACACTCCCCTTGTAGGCGGTGACTATCTGATCACAGGGCAGCAAAAAACGCAGCCCAGCGATCAGATCTGAATTAGGCCCCATGTACACTGCAGGTGGGACAGATCTAACATTTGCAGAGAGTTAGATTTGGGTGGGTTATATTGTTTCTGCGCAGGGTAAATACTGGCTGCTTTATTTTTGCACTGCAATTTAGATTTCAGTTTCAACATACCCCACCCAGATCTAACTCTCTCTGCACATGTTATATCTGCTCCCCTGCAGTGTACATGGTTTTGACCATTAGCTAACAAATTTGCTGCTGCGATCAGGTCTGAAATAGGCCCCTAGAGTGCACAGTAAGCATAAAGCAGGATTAGTGTTGACATTTTGAGTAATAACTTCCACGGGTTGTGTATTCCACTCTTACAAGGTACCAGGTGAGGCAGCCATCTTGGGTGCACTGCATAGGATTACCCTGGGTGAAATAAGTGACCCCTAGAAGAGGTGACATAAAATGATTGTTGTCAATAGGAAAACAGTAAAATTATAATAATGTAAAAGTGACTAATGTGATGATTCTCTGTAATGTGTGGTTCAATATTTTGAGCTATAAGTATAATAATATTACTGCAACCATTCAATTCCTTGGTGTTTTGACACGTGAGTTCACCCAAATACAGATTGTTCTTATACAGAAGTGTTCACTTAAACCAGGTTGGTCTCTTTTATTAATGCAGACTCCCAAAAGCACATTTTCCCGTGCAAAATTGCTGACCCCTAACTTTTGACCCTGGCCTATAGTTTTCAGGTGAACTTTACATTTTTACAGACTACGAATGCTATGAATTTGCAATTAGCATCAGGCCCAAGAGCAGCATTGGTGGCCTAGAAACAATCATTCTGCCAGATAATTGTCTGTGTGAAGTTGATAGGATCATCGTCAAAATGTTGGACAATGGTGACCATAGGAGTTTCATAATAAAGTTGAATAATTCAGTAAAGAGGGTTATTTCTCAAGTACACGACAGGAATGGCTTAAAATTTTAAAAATCTTTTACAAAAACTTACCAATAAATTGCTAATGTAGTATCTAATATATCCTAATTGATTTACACATTTATATAATAATTTCTGATATAACAATCAGTTAACACACATTACATGCATAAATAATTTAGTGCTAGCAAAAAAGCAAAGCAATAAGCGCATGCTGTTCTGAATCATATCCCTACAGAGAGAATACATTTGCCTAACATCTGTGCTCCAGAATCCAGCTTTAAAATCGCTTCATTAACTGCAAGGCAGCTACTGAAAAAGAAGAATTGCTGATCAACAGTGTCCCCAGCAGCGAGTGACAAATGGGCCATATGGGTTCTGCAAAACAGTTTCATTGAATGTCAGTATAATGTGGTTCAGTCATTCAGGAGTTGCCTCGTACAAGGTGTCAGGTCTATGAAGAGCTGTCCTGTATTTTTCGTTATTGATTTAGATAAATAAATAGCTCTCTTTGGTATACATAATTTGGTTGCACATCACATTTGTAGAAATATTTAACAAAATATTTATGTCTTCATATGATTTTTAATATACAAAGGAGTCTAATACAGAAGTAAGCTGTGGAGAAGTTGCCCATGGCAACCAATCAGCTGCTGCATATAATTTTATAGAATGCATTTGATAAATGTTACTTCAAAGCTGATTGGTTACAATGGGCAACTTCTCCACTAGCCCACTTCTCCACTCTTTTCACTGAATCATGAATAGATCCCAAAGTATGGTATTGTCCTCTTGGAATAAGTATGGAAAGTGGTATAAGAGTAGGCTTATACTGTCATACTGTCCCTTTAACCTGGGATACTCTAGCTCAGGGCTGGCCAAACCGGTCCTCGAGATCTACCAACAGTTCATATTTTCTAGGCCTCCTGGAGATCTGTAGAATTGTCAGTTAGGAATGAATGCAGCACATCTTAATTAGTAATGACTACACCTGAGCACCAGCTAGGTGGTCTGGAAAATGTGAACTGTTGGTAGATCTCGAGGACTGGTTTGGCCAGCTCTGCTCTAGCTACTTAAAATCAAGTGAAATGCAGGGTTGAAGTCAACCAGACACAGAACCTGTGTGATTCATGAGTTTCCCGGTTTAAAGGGACAGTATGGTAATCCTATTTAAGAGGGTTCTGTCTGATGTGCACCATAGGCAGATTCAGGGAAGGGGGCACCAAGGCATGTGCTTCCCCTGTTGTTTAGGATATTCTTTTTGTTAATTAAGGGTCCTGCAGTCGGCGCACAAAATCCGGGACTGGCTCCAAGAAATCCAGCTCCAACCCCCTCAGTCTGAGTGTGTAGGTGTAGTTTCAGGTGCCAATAGCATCAGGGACGGCAGGAAAGCTAGTTGCTGTACTCTTGGAAGCAGCGCTGGTGCCAGTGTCTGAGATTCAGGCTGACTGTCGATCTCTGGCTGGTGGACCCAAATAGGCTGGCCAATGCACCAGAGACTGTGGGAGGGAACCCTGAGAGTCCATGGCTGCTGCTACACTACTAGAGAGTAGTGCTAATTCCAAGTAATAATTCAAACCTAGTGTCTAAGCTAGAAAAGCACTTCTTCTTTGAAGTCTCCATTAATCCACTACATCAGTATATGTATTAGAGCTGGCCCTAACCAATATGATGGCCTAGGCAAGATTTTGGCTGGTGCCAACTAGCCTGACGCTAGTTCCGCCTCTGACCCTGCACCCCTTTCCCACCACCATCACCCCTCATCAATAGCAGTCCTCATTTTGGTGTTCCTACACCCTATATTTTAAATAGGAACAGTGTGCACATTTGGCGCACAGGCCAAAAAGGGGTGTGTTCTTGCTGGGAAGGGGCATGGCCACACAATAGTACTCCCAATTCAAATTACACCACACAGTAGTGCAACTTTATTCACATTTTATCATGCGATAGTGTCCCTAATTCACGTTACTTCACACAGTAGAACCACTTTACCTTATACTCCTCACAGTAGTGCCCCGTATTCACATTACATCACACTGAATTGCTCCCTATTCACATTACATCACACCATGTTGCTCTTTATTCACATTAGACCACACAGTAGTGCCCTTTCTATACGTTACGCCACACAGTAGAGCACCTTATACACATAATTCCACACATTAGTAATGCATTTGTACACATAATACCACACAGTAATGCCCCTTACACATATGAAACACATTATTAATGTCCAGATAAACATAATGCACCTTATACATTATGCCAACCTTTATTAATGCCCTTATACACATTGTCCCTTACACATCTGCCGCACATTATGAATGCCCTTATACACATAATGTCCATTTTACATATGCCGCACATTATTAGTGCACTTATACACATAAATGACACACATAGTGCCCTTTACACATTTGCCGAACATTATTAATGTATTTATACACGACACACATAATGCCCCTTACACATATGCCGAACCCTACTGCACAACCAACCCACCCGCACACAGCACTCACATGTCCACTAACATTATGACCTCTGTCTCTCCTTGGATACGGATGTGTCCTTATACATCTTGCCTCAATACACCATGAAGCAGGAGATGCCTGGCGTGAGTCAGCTGGCAGCTCTGCTAACGTTGGGCACCTTTTTTGATGAAAATGCATCTTATTTGCATTACTATGTGGCTAGAATGCACAAGCAGCTTCTGCTGATTAAAATGATATGTGACATGCCTATATTCTGTATATATACAGTCACACAGAATATAGGCATGCTGCATATAATTTTAATCAGCAGAAGCTGCTTGTGCCCCTAAGCATAACAAATGCCCTAGGCATTTGCCTAGTTTGCCTATGCTTAGGGCCGGCTCTGTATGTATACACAAGGCCAAGGCTCTAACTCCAAGGAGTGCGACTTTAAATTAGTGTACATACTGGACATTTGCAGCCTTTCTGCACGATCACATTGGATACAGGATTATCGCCAGCGTCGGACTGCGGCATTAAGGGCTCACTGGGAGAATGCAGTGGTAGGGGCCCTTGATAAATATATATAGTATAAATACTGCATGCATGATAACGTACCAGATTAATAACAGCAATGCACTGTAGAGAATACACCGTAGTCCTGTGCAGTATAAGGTAACACATGTTTAATGTATAATTTAACTGCATAGTTTGGAACCTGGGCCCAAATGTATTAAGCCTTAACCAGATAAAGTGGAGACGGATAAAGAGTGATAAATGACCAGCCAATCAGCTAACTGCCATGTCACAGGTTGTTTTCAAAATGACAGGAGCTGGTTGGCTGGTCATTTATTACTCTTTATCCATCTCCACTTTATCTCTTAATAAGGCTTAATATATTTGGGACCTGGTCCCTAGAGTAGGTGGTGGGCCCCTTGGCAGTGGGGCCCACTGGTAGTTTCCCCTGTGGGCAAGTCCAACCATGATTATCGCATCAGTACTATGCAGTTGCAGTCTGTAAGAAAAGACACCACTGAACAGGTACGTTTTCACATGAGCTCCCTAGAGAATGTCACATCAATTGCTTTCATAGCTATGGTATGGGGGTTGGGGGGTGGTGTTACGCTTTACCTGGGGACCCAGATCAGTTGCACATAGGGCAGGGAGAGAGAAGAGACTGCAGCTATTCAGCCTCTCCCCAGCACATGCTGCTGTGTGCTGGGCTGCGGAGTGTCCAGGGTGGTTGCTGCTACTGAGCAGCAGCATTCACCTCTTTCCAACTTGCATGATGTGCCCTCTGCTATACAGCGGCCATCAGTAATGGTCTGGTAAGAAATGTTACAGTGGGGGCTGCGATCATACTGATTGACCCCCTCCCTCCAAATTTGCCCCTTGTTGAGTTGCACGCTGCGACCCCCTCTCAAGTGCACTGCACTAACTAAAGTATATTTTTTACATTATTTTTGGGAGAGGGGATGGGCTACTTGGTCACGCCCCTCATTACCCTGTCCCGTTCTCGAGGGACCTGGATGAAAGTTATCACTGAATAAACCCTTGTCACTGTATAGCTGCTATGTGATGTTTGCCTAGATAGCTTATCTCCTCGCTGAGGCATTCTTCTAGTCTGGCTACCTTATGGGTGTGGGCAATTGGAAAGAAAGGGTCTGAGATCATTCAGGTTTCACAGCAATCATTTTTCTTGTGTGGACACCATACTTGCCTACTTTTAATTCTCCCAGAGAGGAGACGCTGCAGGGAACAGCGGGAAAATGCCGCAATTCATGGGTCCGTGGGCAGGGATAAAATGATGCGATTTGCCTCATTTTTGCCCTTCCCCCTCCACACGGACCAGCGAAGTTTGAATATACCAGTGTGAGTATCTCTACATCACTAGGGTATGCGCAGAATGCGGGAGAAATGTCTGCTCTTCCGGGGTGCTACCCCAACAATCGGGAGCCTCCCGCAACTTCCGGGAGAGCAGGCCAAGTATGGTGGACACAGGTTATATTGCATGTTGGTTGTGCAGTACAAATACACTAAGGGGTAAATTTAATAAGATGGGAATTCTATTTAAGATGGGATGATGCCCATAGCAACCAATCAGATTGTACTTCTCATTTATCTAGAACCCTCTAGAAGATAATACCAGGAATCTGATTCGTTGCTATGGGCAACATCTCATCTTAAATAGAACTCTCATTTTAGTAAATTTACCCCTAAGTTGGAAGCCACACCTATTCCAAAATATGTTCTATTTATTAAATGCCCTCTCCAGCTCATTATTTGATTGCAAAACAATCACTGACAAAGGAAAAAACGAGTTTTATGGTAAGAACTTACCTTTGTTAAAACTCTTTCTGCGAGGTACACTGGGCTCCACAAGGAAAGACATAGGGGTGTAGAGTAGGATCTTGATCCGAGGCACCAACAGGCTGAAAAGCTTTGACTGTTCCCAGAATGCATAGCGCCGCCTCCTCTAAAACCCCGCCTCCCTGCACAGGAGCTCAGTTTTTAGTTAACCAGCCCAATGCAGTAGCAGGAAAAGAGACGACAACAGTTAGTAGCCACATACACCACACTCTCACGACAGGAGAAGTGTCAGCGGCTAATGCCATACCAACCCGAAGAAGCTAAGTGCGTCAGGGTGGGCACCTTGTGGAGCCCAGTGTACCTCGCAGAAAGCGTTTTAACAAAGGTAAGTTCTTACTATAAAACTCGTTTTCTGCTGCGGGGTACACTGGGCTCCACAAGGAAAGACATAGGGGATGTCCTAAAGCAGTTCCTTATGGAAGGGGACGCACTGTAGCGGGCACAAGAACCCGGCGTCCAAAGGAAGCATCCTGGGAAACGGCAGTATCGAAGGCATAGAACCTTATGAACGTGATCACTGATGACCACGTAGCCGCCTTGCTCAATTGTTCAAGGGTCGCACCACGGCGGGCCACCCAAGAAGGTCCAACAGACCGAGTAGAATGGGCCATAATGTGAGCAGGAGCTGACAGACCAGCCCTCACATAAGCATGTGCAATCACCATTCTAATCCATCTGGCCAAAATCTGCTTGTGAGCAGGCCAGCCCCGTTTGTGAAATCCAAACAGCACAAAGAGAGAATCAGATTTCCTAATAGAAGCAGTTCTCTTCACATAGATACGGAGAGCCCGTGCCACATCCAAAGACCGCTCTTTGGGAGACAGATCAGGAGAAACAAGTGCCGGAACCACAATCTCCTGGTTAAGGTGGAACTGTAACGATTTCTAGAGTTCTCTGTGTGTGCGTGCTTGGAAAGATGTCAGCTGAAGCCAGGTGAAAATTAAGTAAAGTTTATTGTGGAAAAAGTGGTGGTAAAAATAAATATAAACTGGATGCTTGATTACATGGAACAAAACACGATAAATGGAATATTTCAGGTTAAACATAGATGCAAAATAAACATGAAGAAATCCGGGTTTAAATCAAGCAGGGGAAAAATAACATACCAAAAATGAAGTGATCAGGCAGGAATGGAAACAAACTGCAAATAATAGTCCAGAAATGTAGATGTTGAACTGGAAGGGTAAGAAGTCCAGAAGCAAGGCACATGCGTTTTAGCAAACTGCAGGGAAGTCTCCAAGAAGCAAATAAGGCAGAATCTGGACAGGGTTACTGGAGAGAGCCCAGTCTCACTCCATACGGAACCGCAATGATCTGCCCCTAGATGCCTGTGAGCTGGAGTTAAATAGCAGCACCAGGAGTTGGGCTCCAGGTGCACACAATCAGGTAATTACCCTGCAGAGGCAGTGTGCAACTGCCATTCAGACCTGAGGCAACAGGTGAGACCCCTAGAGGCAGGAATGAGGTAATGCAAGGCAAAAACAAACACAAACATTCCTAACATTATCCCCCCCTTAAACAGGCGGATTCCAGACGCCTCAAAGTTCACCTTCTCTTCTTTTTTCCTTTTTTCTTTATGGGTTGCCTAACCCTATTTGAAGGTGTCACAAAGACACTATTAGGCAATACAGGTCCATCAAAAACGAGTCTCGGATCATCCAGAAGCTCACTCTCAGAGTCGGAGCCACCACCCAGCGGTAGAACTGACCTCTTATTTTCCTGGATGGAATCAAGAGCGGATGGTAAACTTGTAGATGTTAAACTTGCCGAGCAATCTGCGTGAACACCTAGAGATACCTGCCCACATCTGAAAAACTGAGGGTGCTCCCCAGACTGCAAAGGCAGGTTCTCAGAGGGGCACACCTTAGTAGATTCATCTAGGAGCGTGAGGACAGTTGGTGGACTGAATCTTTCGGTCACAGCCTTGAGGAAACCGGGCAAATCTTGTAACACTGGATCTCCCTTATCTATAAGACCATTTACCCACTTCAAGGCCCTCCCTCTGAATCTCATACATACGTTAGCAATGATATCAATAGGGGACAAGTCATCAAAACTCAGATAATATCTGAAGAGAGCTAAACAGTGAGAGATATTTCCATAAAAGTAAGGCAGATCCTCGGGCAAATCTTGGATCTCGGGCATGGCAGGCACCTCTATCTGGTGTTGGACAGGCGGAACCCCCTCCTGGGGCTGGACAGGCGGAACCCCCTCCTGGGGCTGGGCAGGCGGAACCCCCTCCTGGGGCTGGGCAGGCGGAACCCCCTCCTGGGGCTGGGCAGGCGGAACCCCCTCCTGGGGCTGGACAGGCGGAACCCCCTCCTGGGGCTGGACAGGCGGAACCCCCTCCTGGGGCTGGACAGGCGGAACCCCCTCCTGGGGCTGGACAGGCAGAACCCCCTCCTGGGGCTGGACAGGCAGAACCCCCTCCTGGGGCTGGACAGGCAGAACCCCCTCCTGGGGCTGGACAGGCAGAACCCCCTCCTGGGGCTGGACAGGCAGAACCCCCTCCTGGGGCTGGACAGGCAGAACCCCCTCCTGGGGCTGGACAGGCAGAGCCCCCTCCTGGGGCTGGACAGGCCTTGGCCGGACCTCTGGCAAGGTGGACACCTCTCGGACCTCTGGCAAGGCGGGCACCTCTCGGACCTCTGGCAAGGCGGGCACCTCTGGCAAGGCGGGCACCTCTCGGACCTCTGGCAAGGCGAGCACCTCTCGGACCTCTGGCAAGGCGTGGACCTCTGGCAAGGCGGGCACCTCTCGGACCTCTGGCGAAGCGGGCACCTCTCGGACCTCTGGCGAAGCGGGCACCTCTCGGACCTCTGGCGAAGCGGGCACCTCTCGGACCTCTGGCGAAGCGGGCACCTCTCGGACCTCTGGCGAAGCGGGCACCTCTCGGACCTCATGCCGTGAGGCAAGGGCAACGGGGACCTCATGCCGTGAGGCAAGGGCAACGGGGACCTCATGCCGTGAGGCAAGGGCAACGGGGACCTCATGCCGTGAGGCAAGGGCAACGGGGACCTCATGCCGTGAGGCAAGGGCAACGGGGACCTCATGCCGTGAGGCAAGGGCAACGGGGACCTCATGCCGTGAGGCAAGGGCAACGGGGACCTCATGCCGTGAGGCAAGGGCAACGGGGACCTCATGCCGTGAGGCAAGGGCAACGGGGACCTCATGCCGTGAGGCAAGGGCAGCGGGGACCTCATGCCGTGAGGCAAGGGCAGCAGGGACCTCATGCCGTGAGGCAAGGGCAGCAGGGACCTCATGCCGTGAGGCAAGGGCAGCAGGGACCTCATGCCGTGAGGCAAGGGCAGCAGGGACCTCATGCCGTGAGGCAAGGGCAGCAGGGACCTCATGCCGTGAGGCAAGGGCAGCAGGGACCTCATGCCGTGAGGCAAGGGCAGCAGGGACCTCATGCCCGAAGGCAAGGGCAGCAGGGACCTCATGCCCGAAGGCAAGGGCAGCAGGGACCTCATGCCTAAAGGCAAGGGCAGCAGGGACCTCATGCCCAAAGGCAAGGGCAGCAGGGACCTTATGCCCAAAGGCAAGGGCAGCAGGGACCTCATGCCCAAAGGCAAGGGCAGCAGGGACCTCATGCCCAAAGGCAAGGGCAGCAGGGACCTCATGCCCAAAGGCAAGGGCAGCAAGGACCGACACCCCTCCTGGGGTCGCAGGGCCGGACACCCCTCCTGGGGTCGCAGGGCCGGACACCCCTCCTGGGGTCGCAGGGCCGGACACCCCTCCTGGGGTCGCAGGGCCGGACACCCCTCCTGGGGTCGCTTGGCCGGACACCCCTCCTGGGGTCGCTTGGCCGGACACCCCTCCTGGGGTCGCTTGGCCGGACACCCCTCCTTTAGAAATTTGAGCACCACAGTGGCATAACTGAGCAGAATTTGGCACTATGGCAGAATGAGGAAAGCTCTTTTTATGTTTGCGAGCAGGACATAACTGAATAAAATGTCCCGACCTGCCGCAATAAAAACAGAGCTTCTTATCCCTTCTATGTCTCCTTTCTTCCTCAGAGAGACTGGGTCGTGGAAAACTCCAAAACTTGCCTTTGCTTACGCTAGAAAAACAGCAGCCAGAATTGAGAGTACCAGACTGATCTTTTCCCCTTTTTTCCTGCGTCTCCTTAAAGGGAGCAGGTAACCTTACTGAATCTTCAGGCAGAGCAGACAGTATCTCTGAAGATAGGATTTGAATACCCTCCAGTTTCTCTCTGAAATCCACCAGCAATGCAGAACTCAAAAACGGCAAAAACTTGAGAGGCAGGGAACCTTTCTGAAGTGAAGCCATTTTATGAGATTCAGCTGAATCAAAACAAAACTCCTGCACACGTTTATTTTGGCAGATCATTCTGTAACGATTTCTAGAGTTCTCTGTGTGTGCGTGCTTGGAAAGATGTCAGCTGAAGCCAGGTGAAAATTAAGTAAAGTTTATTGTGGAAAAAGTGGTGGTAAAAATAAATATAAACTGGATGCTTGATTACATGGAACAAAACACGATAAATGGAATATTTCAGGTTAAACATAGATGCAAAATAAACATGAAGAAATCCGGGTTTAAATCAAGCAGGGGAAAAATAACATACCAAAAATGAAGTGATCAGGCAGGAATGGAAACAAACTGCAAATAATAGTCCAGAAATGTAGATGTTGAACTGGCAGGGTAAGAAGTCCAGAAGCAAGGCACATGCGTTTTAGCAAACTGCAGGGAAGTCTCCAAGAAGCAAATAAGGCAGAATCTGGACAGGGTTACTGGAGAGAGCCCAGTCTCACTCCATACGGAACCGCAATGATCTGCCCCTAGATGCCTGTGAGCTGGAGTTAAATAGCAGCACCAGGAGTTGGGCTCCAGGTGCACACAATCAGGTAATTACCCTGCAGAGGCAGTGTGCAACTGCCATTCAGACCTGAGGCAACAGGTGAGACCCCTAGAGGCAGGAATGAGGTAATGCAAGGCAAAAACAAACACAAACATTCCTAACAGGAACAAAGAAACCACCTTAGGTAAATATCCGGGACGAGTCCTAAGAACCGCCCGGTCACGGTGAAATATCAGATATGGGGAACTACAGGACAAGGCACCCAAATCCGACACTCTTCTAGCTGAGGCAATAGCCAGCAGAAACACCACCTTAAGGGAAAGCCACTTAAGATCAGCTGAACCAAGAGGTTCAAACGGAGACTCTTGTAGCGCCTCCAAAACCACCGACAAGTCCCAAGGAGCCACAGGTGGGACATAGGGAGGTTGGATACTGTTAGGGTCTCCTGCCCTGTGCTGCCACGTCGTCATGGCAACCGGGAGACAAGTGCTAGTGGAGTAACCTGAGCGCAGCTGATACTCCGGTTCGGGTCTTTTGCTGTGCAGTGGTTATAGGCTCTGTGCACGGCAGGGGATCCGGTGCTGGTTTTTGTGCTCACAGTCTGTGAGGTCTGAGTGGGGCGTGGACAGCACCTGCTTTATAAGGCCTCTTTTCAGGGTAAGCAGATGCTGCTGAATCTTTGTTGGTTAGTCAGTTCATGAAAGTTAGCCAGTACTGTGTAGCTTTGTATTTGTTTGTTGCTTACTGCAAATAGGCCTGGGGATTTGGTATTACACTCTGCCAATCCAGACCTAGCAGTAAGACTGGAGTCAGTCGTTTAGCTTGCTGGGGTTCTGTTACTACTCTGTGAACCTAGCAAGTTTGCGGCTGTATTCTAAGACTTGCCTGTCTAATCCTGTCTCACTGTGCTAGGTGTGAGGGGTCAGTTTAGTGGCAGTAAGCTAAAACCTGTGCACTGCAAGTGAGAAATAGGATTGTGGAGACTCTCCTTGTGTCTATCATTCCATCTCTGACCAAGGAGTTTACTGCCACACCCGTTGGTAACCCTTTAGGGTTTTGCTGTTGCCCTTAGCAACAGCATTTCAGGTTCTCTACGTATTAAAACACAACATCTTGCTTTTTACATCTGAGCAGTTCTAATACAAGGGAGATACCCAGTTCCTTAGCCTCTGGGCTTCTCTGTTCACTTTGTGTGTATTTTGTTACCCTATCACCTTCTGTGTACGTTATGTCATATTCCCCAGTTTGTCTGTGAGTCCATTTGTTTTGCATAACAGTTCAAACACCAGTACATTCCTGCAGACACTGGAGTGCATAACAGTTCTGACACCAGTACTTTCCTGCAGGCACTGGTGTGCATAACATATTCAGCAGCCTAATACTCCTGTTGAAATTTTGTGGGAATATGGAGCATACCCCTCAAAATACGTTGCAACAGGTGGTCGATCAGGTGCAGGTCCTGACTCTACAATTTAATGATTTGTCCATTAAAATGCACACCTCCCAGGCTGCTGGCGGATCTCCCGCAGCAGCAGCACCTGCAGGGGTTAAGGAGCCGAAAGTAAATCTCCCGGATCGTTTTTCTGGAGATCGCTCGCAGTTCTTTTGTTTCAAGGAGAGCTGCAAGCTATACTTCCGGCTTAGGCCTCAGTCTTCTGGGTCGGAGATTCAGCGGGTGGGCATAGTGATTTCCTTGCTACAAGGAGACCCACAGGTCTGGGCATATGGGTTGCAGCCTGACCGTCCGTCGCTTAAAAGTGTTGATGCTTTTTTTACGGCACTGGGCATGTTGTATGATGACCCTGACAAGATGGCCTCAGCCGAGGCTCAGATTTCGATCCTTAAGCAAGGGCGAAGGCCAGTTGAGGTTTACTGTACGGAGTTTCGGAGGTTGGCCCATGATACCCAGTGGAATGACCCAGCCCTGAGACACCAGTACCGAAGAGGTCTTTCTAACCAGATAAAGGACCAACTGGTACAATATCCCTTGCCTGATAGCTTGGATCAGCTCATGCAGTTATCCATCCGGGTGGATAGACGGCTGAGAGAGCGTAGGCTTGAAAGGGAGACTGAGATTTCCTTCCTTCCCAAGGGAACCTCAGACTCTGAGGAATTTTCTGAGGAGCCTATGCAGATTGGGGCTACCCGCCTCTCCTCGCGTGAGAAGACGCGGAGGAGACAGCAGGGGTTGTGTTTGTACTGTGGGAATAAAGGTCATGTGGTAGTATCATGCCCAGAAAAGCCGGAAAACTTCAGGGCCTGAGGGTGATGGGAAATATCCTGTCAGGCCAGAAGTCAGAATTTCCCAAGAAGACTTTTATCATTCCGGTGACCTTGAAGATCCTCGGTCAAACTGTCAATACTGAGGCCTTTGTGGACAGTGGGGCCGACGGGGTTTTTATGGACCGCCAATTCGCCCTGAAACACTCTGTTCCCTTAGTACCCTTGGCATCGGAAATTGAGATTTGTGGGTTAAACGGGGAACCATTATCCCAAGGTAAAATTACCTCTTGCACTAGCCAGATTTCTTTGTTTATTGGAGCCACACACTCTGAAAAATTGTCCTTTTATGTGACTGTCTGTACTTTTGCCCCATTGGTGTTGGGGTTACCCTGGTTAAGGGCCCACAATCCTCAATTTGACTGGGTCTCTGGGGAGATTCTTAGTTGGGGTACTGATTGTTTCAGGAGTTGCTTGAGCCTTCCAGTCAGGCTCTCGCAGCTAAGTTTGCCAGGATTGCCAGGGTGTTATGCAGATTTTGCGGACGTGTTCTCCAAAAAAGTTGCAGAGGTACTACCTCCCCATCGCCCCTATGACTGTGCCATTGATTTGTTGCCAAATGCTAAGCTTCCCAAGAGCAGGTTGTACTCCCTGTCACGTCCTGAGACTCAGGCTATGGCAGAGTACATTCAGGAGAACTTGGCTAAGGGATTTATCAGACCTTCACAGTCTCCAGTTGGGTCGGGGTTCTTCTTCGTGGGTAAAAAGGACGGTTCGTTGCGACCCTGCATCGACTTCAGGGAATTGAACCGTATCACGATTAAAAACTCATACCCACTGCCTCTCATTTCGGTCTTGTTTGACCAGCTTCGTACTGCCACCATTTTTTCTAAGATTGACCTACGCGGTGCGTACAATCTAATCCGAATAAGAGAGGGGGATGAATGGAAGACTGCCTTTAATACCCACTCAGGGCATTATGAATATTTGGTGATGCCTTTTGGGCTCTGTAATGCCCCGGCAGTCTTCCAGGATTTCATGAATGATGTGCTCAGGGAATATTTGGATAGATTCTTAGTTGTATACTTAGATGACATCCTAATCTTCTCCCATTCCCTGGAGGAACATTGGAAGCATGTACGCTTAGTCCTCCAGAAACTCAGAGACCACCGGCTTGGGGCGAAGCTGGAGAAGTGCGAATTTGAAGTTCAGCAAATCGCATTTCTAGGATATATTATCTCCCCAGAAGGTTTCCAAATGGAGGGTTCCAAGGTACAGGCAGTCCTGGATTGGGTGCAGCCCACTAGTTTGAAGGCGCTTCAGCGTTTCCTGGGCTTTGCAAATTTTTATAGACGATTTATCGCTGGATTTTCGTCTATAGTGGCGCCCTTGGTGGCACTCACTAAGAAAGGGGCGGATGTTGCTCACTGGTCTTGTGAGGCTAAAGCGGCTTTTGCCCGTCTCAAAAGGGCATTTGTTTCGGCCAAGGTGCTGCGACACCCAGATCCAGAGCGTCCTTTTGTGGTGGAGGTGGATGCCTCTGAGATGGGTATTGGGGCAGTGCTTTCTCAGATGGGAGTGTCTGATAATCGCCTTCATCCCTGTGCTTACTTTTCCCGTAAATTTTCGCCTGCCGAGATGAATTATGACGTGGGTAACCGGGAATTGTTGGCTATTAAGGATGCACTGGAGGAGTGGAGACACTGGCTTGAGGGGGCTAAGTTTGTGGTCTCAATTCTCACTGACCATAAGAATCTGGCATATTTAGAGTCAGCGAAGCGTCTCAATGCCAGGCAGGCACGATGGGCTTTGTTTTTTGCTCGCTTTAATTTTTTGATAACATATCGCTGTCAGATTGTGTTTGGGCTGTGTCCCCGGAGGGGGCGCTAGTGGGTCAGTGGAGGTAGATGGGAGAAAACGAGGAGGCTGGATAACGTTCCTGCGCATGAGCGCAATGGTATTTTATTTAGCAGATGATATAACACAGAATGGTAGCAGAAACAATAATAACAGATGAATAAAGTCAATCACTCAGTATGATAACTGAAAGTCTATGGCAATGGATGACAGATGACTTGAGAAAATAATATCCGGTAATATATAAACAGAAGAACAAGTGTTTGTGAAATGGTTCTGGTTTGGAAACCAGTGCAGGTTTTAAAACAGGAAACTTAGGCAGCAAGGTGTAGAATGGCAAACCTGAGCAGAGGCAGGAGTCTGACTTCACAGTGCAGGTGATGAGGCACTGGCAGCAGCAAGCTGTATCACAGGTGGAGGAATGAAACACACCTGGAGTCAGTCTTCAACTGCAGGCTGAAGCACACAAGGTGGTGATGAGTGTGAAGCCTTATTTGCAGGTTGCAGGTATTGCTGGGCCTTGAAGTTCCACGGAGCTGTGCAGAGTAACCAGGAGTACAAGTTCGTAAGCAGAGAACCAGGAACACAGGAGGAACAGGAACAGATCCTTTCACATGGGTCGCTGGAGAGACACAAAGTCCAGGATGCCTGCAGACTGATCCTGCAGTCTCTTATGTACCCCATGGTGCACAGGGATTGGATGAGTGAAGGAAAGTGGGTGCGGCCAAGCACCGGATTGGCCGCAGTATACTGACTGTTTACAGACTGTCATGGCGGCGCCCATGCTGCGGCCTAGCAGGGACGCGGCGCGCTACATGCCCGCTGTCTCAGGAGTGTTCCCAGGCCCTTGATGATGTCCCATGGCAGGGGCATAGGTGACAGGTGACCGCAGGGAGCCAGGACGGAGTCCGCAGCGGCGGACGGATGTCAGCCTGGTAAGTCGATTCCTGACAGTACCCCCTCCTTTAGGGGTGGACACCGAACACCCACGTGGTTTGGAGGGATGAGTGCTGTGGAAGACACGGACCAACCTAGGAGCATGGACATCGGACGAATTCACCCAACTTCTCTCCTCTGGGCCATAACCGGACCAATCGACCAGGTACTGGAGACGTCCATACCGACAACGGGAGTCCAGAATTTTGTTGATCTCGAATTCCACGCCCCGCTGAGTTCGAACCTTGGGACCTACTGGAAGAGTATTCTGAAAGCGGTTTAGGACTAGAGGTCTGAGGAGAGAAATATGAAAAGCGTTAGGTATACGAAGGGAGGATGGTAACTTTAATTTATAGGCCACTGGGTTGATGACTCTTTCGACAGGATAAGGACCAATGAAGCGTGGTGCAAACTTCATGGATGGGACCCTGAGACGGAGGTTACGGGTTGATAGCCAAACCTTGTCCCCAGGTTTCAAATGGGGAACCGCACGTCTCTTGCGGTCGGCAAAGACCTTGTACCGACTGGAGGCCTTTTTGAGGGAAACGTGAATTTTTCTCCAAATAGATGAAAACTGAGTCAGAGCAGTAGTGGCAGCAGGAACATCCATATGAGGGAGTTCTTGGAAATCAGGTACACGGGGATGTTGCCCATATACTGCAAAGAATGGTGTCGTTTCAGTGGCAGTATGGTATCGAAAGTTGTGGGCAAACTCGGCCCATGGGAGCAGATCGAACCAGTCATCCTGGGAAGATGAAACATATAATCTTAAAAAAGTCTCAAGTTCTTGATTGACCCTCTCTGTCTGCCCATTCGTCTGAGGATGGTATGAAGATGAAAACTTCAGTTTGACCTGCATGGCAGAACAGAGGGCCCTCCAAAACCTCGCTACAAACTGTACCCCCCGGTCAGATATTATTTCAGAGGGTAAACCATGTAAGCGGAAAATCTCCCGTAGGAAGATTTGGGCAAGTTTTGGGGCAGAAGGGAGACCCTGGAGAGGAACAAAATGAGCCATCTTGGTGAATCTGTCCACTACAACCCAAATGGTATTATGTCCTTGAGAAGGAGGAAGGTCGGTGATAAAATCCATGGACAGGTGTGACCAGGGACGACTAGGGATAGACAGTGGTTGTAACTGACCTGCTGGAGACTGACGAGGAGTCTTGTGCTGCACACATTTAGGACAGGATGCCACGAAATCCTGGATGTCCATTTTCATCTTTGGCCACCAATATGTAGCAGAAAGGAACTTGAAGGTCTTCAGGACCCCAGGATGACCAGTGAACTTGGATTGATGGGCCCAAGATAGCAACTTGGGACGGAGATCTGGGGAAACAAAAGTCTTACCAGGAGGAGGAGCTGGGGAGACTTGAGATGCAGCGAAAACCACGGGACTCAGGATGGAATGTGGCACTGAGTCAGATGTTCCTTCTTCAGATTCCATGGATCGGGATAACGCGTCGGCTTTCACATTCTGCGAACCTGGGCGGAAATGAAGCTTGAAATTAAAACGTGAGAAAAACATAGCCCACCTGGACTGGCGAGGGTTAAGGCACTGAGCTGCCTTTAAATATAGCAGGTTTTTATGATCCGTGTAGATATTAAACGGATGTTTGGCCCCTTCTAGGAGATATCTCCATTCCTCGAGAGCCAGCTTGATCGCCAGTAGTTCTTGATCTCCCACGGAGTAGTTAGCTTCTGCAGGAAGAAACTTTCGAGAATAAAATCCACAAGGGTGGACTTTCCCATCGGATCCCTTCTGGGAGAGAACAGCTCCAACCCCAACTGTAGAGGCATCTACCTCCAACTCGAATGGTCTGTTGACATCTGGCTGAGACAGCACTGGAGCAGACATAAAGGCTAGCTTGATCTTCTGGAAGGCTGCCAAGGCTTCTTCTGACCAGTTGGAATGGTCTGCCCCTTTCCGAGTCAGGTTGGTAATAGGAGCGATGAGAGTGGAGAATCCTCGAATAAATTTTCTATAGTAGTTGGCGAAACCCAGGAATCGCTGGATAGACTTGAGAGAGTTTGGAATGGACCAATTGGCAATAGCTTCCAATTTTGTCGGGTCCATCTGAAGATCCGATCCGGAAATTATATAACCCAGGAAGGGTATAGAGGGAACTTCAAAGGTGCATTTAGATAGTTTCCCGTAGAGCCGGTTCTCACGAAGACGTCGGAGAACTTCACAAACTTGTAGACGATGAGATGGAAGGTCTTGGGAGAAGATAAGGATATCATCTAAGTAAACAACGAGGTACTTATACAGGACATCACGAAAGATTTCGTTCACAAAGTGTTGGAACACTGCTGGAGCATTACTCAACCCAAATGGCATTACCAGGTATTCATAATGGCCATCTCGAGTGTTGAAAGCTGTCTTCCACTCGTCACCACTCCGGATTCTGATGAGATTATAGGCACCGCGGAGATCTAACTTGGTGAAGATGCGGGCTCCTTTAACTCTGTCAAATAATTCGGTAATGAGTGGTAATGGATAACTATTCTTGATAGTAATGTCATTGAGACCCCGATAGTCAATGCATGGACGCAGTCCTCCATCCTTCTTTTTAACAAAGAAGAAACCTGCACCAGCGGGAGATGATGACGGACGGATGAATCCCTTCTGAAGATTCTCTCTGATGTAATTACTCATCGCCTCAGTTTCAGGAACAGACAACGGGTAGGTGCGCCCCCTAGGTGGCTTCTTGCCAGGAAGGAGATCGATGGGACAATCCCATTCCCTATGGGGCGGCAGGATATCAGCAGCCTTTTCACAGAAGACGTCTGAGAAGTCTTGATAAGCTGCTGGGAGACTTGACTGTGTCTTTACTTCGGTAGACTTAATGGGACACACTTGGGCTAAGCAGGATTGATGACAATGTGAACCCCATGAGGTAAGCTGCAACGTTGACCAGTCAAACTGTGGATTATGTAGCTGGAGCCAGGGCATGCCCAAGACAATCTCCTGGGTGGCTTGAGGGATGACCAGGAACTTGATCAGTTCAGAATGGAGAAATCCAACTCCCAGAACCACTGGAACAGTTTGATGAGAAATGTTCCCCTTGGAGATTCGACTACCATCCACAGCAGTAATGTAAACTGGACAAGAAAGTTCACAGGTAGATAGGCAAAATTTATTTACCGCAGCTTGGGTGATAAAGTTTCCTGCAGCACCGCAGTCCACTAATGCTGACGCAGACTGGAGCCCAACTGGAGTCTCTAGCATCACTGGAAGGATGAGGTCTTGTTGAGAAGGAGCTTGACTGAAAGATCCTAACTTGACTCCTCCCTTACAAGTCAGGATCTGGCGTTTCCCGAACGCACCGTGCAGGAGTTAATCTGATGGCCCGCAGCAGCACAGTATAGGCAGAGTCTCTCACGTATTCTTCTTGCCCGCTCTTCAGGAGTTAGGCGGGACCTATTTATCTGCATAGGCTCGTCAGAAGAGGGAGACTGGAACTGTACAGAAGGTATGAACCTTGATCTGCGTGGCTCACTCCGAGCGCGTTCATTATTGCGTTCGCGGATGCGAGAGTCCAACTTAATGCACAGGGAGATCAAATCAGACAGTTGAACAGGAATGTCACGGGTCGCCAGTTCATCCTTGATCCGATCCGAGAGTCCGTGCCAGAAAGCTGCTACCAGAGCTTGGTTGTTCCACTGAACCTCTGCAGCCAACGTCTGGAACTGGATGACATATTGTCCCATGCTTCGGGTACTTTGACGAAGTTGGATCAGGTCTGCCGAAGCTGATGTCGCACGACCAGGCTCGTCAAAGATCCGTCTGAAGGTTGACACGAAGTCTGTGTAGTTGTTAATCAGAGGGTCAGCACGTTCCCACAGAGGAGACACCCAACTCAGAGCAGATCCAGAGAGTAAGGAGATGATGTAGGCAACCTTGGATCTTGGCGTGGGGAAATTATGTGGCAATAACTCAAACTGTATTTCACATTGATTGAGAAACCCGCGACATAACTTAGGACTGCCATCATACTTGCTCGGCACGGGCAAATGCAGACGTGACACTGGAGCTGATGCAGCCGGCATAGAAGAACTCACAGCACTGGCAGGTGCTGGAGTAACAGGAACAGTAGGAGAGAGTACACTAGGCAGGGATTGCTGTAGTGTATCTAATCGGGAGGACATCCCTTGCAGGAATTGAAGCATCTGCTGCTGCGCAACCTCTTGACCATCCAGACGGGAGACCAGATTTTGCAAGGCCTCTGACCCCACACTCCGTCCACCATCCGAGTCCATCGATCCTGGACTTACTGTCAGATTGTGTTTGGGCTGTGTCCCCGGAGGGGGCGCTAGTGGGTCAGTGGAGGTAGATGGGAGAAAACGAGGAGGCTGGATAACGTTCCTGCGCATGAGCGCAATGGTATTTTATTTAGCAGATGATATAACACAGAATGGTAGCAGAAACAATAATAACAGATGAATAAAGTCAATCACTCAGTATGATAACTGAAAGTCTATGGCAATGGATGACAGATGACTTGAGAAAATAATATCCGGTAATATATAAACAGAAGAACAAGTGTTTGTGAAATGGTTCTGGTTTGGAAACCAGTGCAGGTTTTAAAACAGGAAACTTAGGCAGCAAGGTGTAGAATGGCAAACCTGAGCAGAGGCAGGAGTCTGACTTCACAGTGCAGGTGATGAGGCACTGGCAGCAGCAAGCTGTATCACAGGTGGAGGAATGAAACACACCTGGAGTCAGTCTTCAACTGCAGGCTGAAGCACACAAGGTGGTGATGAGTGTGAAGCCTTATTTGCAGGTTGCAGGTATTGCTGGGCCTTGAAGTTCCACGGAGCTGTGCAGAGTAACCAGGAGTACAAGTTCGTAAGCAGAGAACCAGGAACACAGGAGGAACAGGAACAGATCCTTTCACATGGGTCGCTGGAGAGACACAAAGTCCAGGATGCCTGCAGACTGATCCTGCAGTCTCTTATGTACCCCATGGTGCACAGGGATTGGATGAGTGAAGGAAAGTGGGTGCGGCCAAGCACCGGATTGGCCGCAGTATACTGACTGTTTACAGACTGTCATGGCGGCGCCCATGCTGCGGCCTAGCAGGGACGCGGCGCGCTACATGCCCGCTGTCTCAGGAGTGTTCCCAGGCCCTTGATGATGTCCCATGGCAGGGGCATAGGTGACAGGTGACCGCAGGGAGCCAGGACGGAGTCCGCAGCGGCGGACGGATGTCAGCCTGGTAAGTCGATTCCTGACAATCGCCCTGGGTCAAAAAACATCAAGGCTGATGCGCTCTCGCGGAGTTTTGCTCCAATTCAGGAGACCACCGAGGAGCCGTTGCCCATTGTTTCCCCATCATGTATTAAAGTGGGCATTACCCAGGACCTCTTATCATTAGTCCTTAGAGCACAGGAGCAGGCTCCTCCAGACCTTCCGGTAGGTCTTTTGTTTGTGCCTCCTAGGTTAAGACAGCGAGTGTTCCTGGAATTCCATGCCAAGAAGTCGGCAGGTCACCCGGGTATTGCCAGAACTCGGGAGTTGCTATCTAGGGCGGTGTGGTGGCCCTCGGTGGCTAAGGATGTGGATCAGTGGGTTCGGGCATGTGACATCTGTGCCCGAAATAAGACTCCTAGAGGGGTTCCTGTTGGCCCATTACATCCACTCTCTATCCCATCTAAGCCATGGACCCACATTTCAATGGATTTTGTGGTGGACTTGCCCAAATCCTCGGGGATGACAGCCATCTGGGTTGTCGTTGACAGGTTTTCGAAGATGGCGCACTTCGTTCCACTGGTTGGGCTGCCATCGGCCAGACGCCTGTCTGAATTATTTATGCTGCATGTTGTGCGTCTCCACGGGTTGCCACTTGATGTGGTCTCTGACCGCGGATCCCAGTTTGTGGCCAAATTCTGGAGGGCATTTTGTTCCGATCTCCAGATTTCTGTCAGCTTGTCGTCAGGCTACCATCCGCAGTCTAATGGGCAGACTGAAAGGGTGAACCAGTCCTTGGAGCAGTTCCTCAGGTGTTATGTCTCCAAGTGTCAGACTGACTGGGTTGCTCATCTGTCCATGGCGGAGTTTGCCTATAACAACGCGGCTCACTCTGCTACAGGGATCTCTCCCTTCCTTTGTGTGTATGGGCATCATCCTAAGGCCAATTCTTTTGACCCCCTGGACTCCACGCCTGGTGGTTCCTCTGTGGTTTCGGTCCTTAGAGGTATTTGGCGGAAAGTGAAGAAAGCCCTTGTGTCTGTGTCATTAGTGACCAAAAGGGTTTTTGATAAGCGGAAAAGACCCTGCAGCTTCAAATTAGGAGACTTCGTCTGGTTGTCTACCAAGAATTTGAAGTTGAGACAGCCATCTCATAAGTTAGGGCCCCGGTTCATCGGCCCTTATAAGATCACCAGGGTTATCAATCCGGTGGCATTTCAGTTAGATCTGCCCCGTTCTTTGGGTATCAATAAAACATTTCATTGTTCCCTTTTAAAACGGGCGATTAGTAATCCTTCTTCCAGTGGAAGACCTTCCCCTCTTCTGATACGTGGCCAGAGGGAGTTTGTTGTTGAAAGGATTCTTGACTCCAAGGTGGTTCGGGGTCGGCTGTCATTTTTGGTGCACTGGAAGGGGTATGGCCCGGAGGAGCGGTCGTGGGTGCGCAGTTGTGATCTTCATGCCCCCAGACTGATACGCTCTTTCTTCTCGCAGTTCCCCGATAAACCCGGTGGTAGGGGTTCTTTGACCCCTCGTCAGAGGGGGGGTACTGTTAGGGTCTCCTGCCCTGTGCTGCCACGTCGTCATGGCAACCGGGAGACAAGTGCTAGTGGAGTAACCTGAGCGCAGCTGATACTCCGGTTCGGGTCTTTTGCTGTGCAGTGGTTATAGGCTCTGTGCACGGCAGGGGATCCGGTGCTGGTTTTTGTGCTCACAGTCTGTGAGGTCTGAGTGGGGCGTGGACAGCACCTGCTTTATAAGGCCTCTTTTCAGGGTAAGCAGATGCTGCTGAATCTTTGTTGGTTAGTCAGTTCATGAAAGTTAGCCAGTACTGTGTAGCTTTGTATTTGTTTGTTGCTTACTGCAAATAGGCCTGGGGATTTGGTATTACACTCTGCCAATCCAGACCTAGCAGTAAGACTGGAGTCAGTCGTTTAGCTTGCTGGGGTTCTGTTACTACTCTGTGAACCTAGCAAGTTTGCGGCTGTATTCTAAGACTTGCCTGTCTAATCCTGTCTCACTGTGCTAGGTGTCAGGGGTCAGTTTAGTGGCAGTAAGCTAAAACCTGTGCACTGCAAGTGAGAAATAGGATTGTGGAGACTCTCCTTGTGTCTATCATTCCATCTCTGACCAAGGAGTTTACTGCCACACCCGTTGGTAACCCTTTAGGGTTTTGCTGTGCCCTTAGCAACAGCATTTCAGGTTCTCTACGTATTAAAACACAACATCTTGCTTTTTACATCTGAGCAGTTCTAATACAAGGGAGATACCCAGTTCCTTAGCCTCTGGGCTTCTCTGTTCACTTTGTGTGTATTTTGTTACCCTATCACCTTCTGTGTACGTTATGTCATATTCCCCAGTTTGTCTGTGAGTCCATTTGTTTTGCATAACAGTTCAAACACCAGTACATTCCTGCAGACACTGGAGTGCATAACAGTTCTGACACCAGTACTTTCCTGCAGGCACTGGTGTGCATAACAGATACGCAACACACCCTGAGTAAAGGTATGCACATCAGGTAAGGTCGCAAATTTTTCTCTGAAACCACACGACAAGGCAGATATTTGAACCTTGAGGGAGGCCAGACGCAGGCCTAAGTCCAGGCCCTGCTGAAGAAAAGCCAACAACTTGGCTATACTAAACTTGGAAGCGTCATAATCGTTAGATGCACACCAAACAAATGGCCTAATTCTGAGTTGATCGCAGCAGCAATTTTGTTAGCAGTTGGGCAAAACCATGTGCACTGCAGGAGGGGCAGATATAACATGTGCAGAGAGAGTTACATTTGGGTGGGGTGTGTTCAAACTGAAATCTAAATTGCAGTGTAAAAATAAAGCAGCCAGTTTTTACCCTGCACAGAAACAAAATAACCCACCCAAAATCTTACTCTCTCTGCAAATGTTATATCTGTCACACCTGCAGTGCACATGGTTTTGCCCAATTGCTAACAAACTTGCTGCTGCGATCAACTCAGAATTACCCCCAAAGTAAGAATGCCAGACCCTATAGTAAATCCGAGCCGAAGTCGGTTTCCGGGCCCGCAACATAGTTTGAATGACCGCCTCAAAAAACCCTTTAGCCCTTAAGACGGTAGCTTCAAGAGCCACGCCGTCAAAGACAGCCGGGCTAGTTCCTGGTAGACACAGAGGCCCTGAACGAGGAGGTCTGGGCGTTGTGGAAGTAGAATTGGACGCTCTGACGATAGGCCCTGCAGGTCTGAGAACCAGTGCCGTCTGGGCCACGCTGGAGCTATGAGAAGCAGATTTCCTTTTTCTTGCTTGAACTTCCGAATTACCCTGGCCAGGAGTGACACCGGAGGGAACACGTACGGCAGCCGAAACCTCCACGGCACCGCCAGCGCATCCACGAATGCTGCTTGAGGATCCCTTGTCCTTGCTCCGAAGACCGGAACCTTGTGATTGTGTCGAGACGCCATCAGATCCAAGTCTGGAAGGCCCCACTTTTCCACTAGTAGTTGAAACACTTCTGGATGGAGGCCCCACTCGCCGGCATGAACGTCCTGACGACTGAGAAAGTCCGCTTCCCAATTCAGGACTCCCGGAATGAATATTGCCGATATGGCCGGTAGATGGCGTTCCGCCCAATGTAGAATGCGTGAGACTTCCTTCATTGCCAAGCGGCTTCGAGTGCCGCCTTGATGATTTATGTAAGCCACTGTGGTGGCGTTGTCCGACTGTACCTGAACAGGACGGTTCTGAATTAAATGCTGGGCCAGGTTCAACGCACTGAAGACCGGCCGCAATTCCAGAATGTTGATCGAGAGGAGAGATTCCTCCTTGGTCCACCGACCCCGAAGGGAGTGTTGCTCCAGCACTGCGCCCCAACCTCTTAGACTGGCATCTGTCGTCAACAGGACCCAGTTGGATATCCAGAATGGACGGCCCCCGCACAATAGTCAGTCCTGGAGCCACCATAGCAGCGACAGACGGACCTCCGGAGTCAATGAGATCATGTGAGACATGATCCGGTGAGGCAGGCCATCCCACTTGGCTAGAATCAGCTTCTGGAGGGGGCGAGAATGGAATTGAGCATACTCCACCATGTCGAATGCTAACACCATGAGGCCCAGCACCTGCATCGCCGAATGTATCGACACTTGCGGACGAGAAAGGAAGCAATGAATCCTGTCCTGAAGCTTCAGGACTTTCTCCTGAGACAAGAACAACCTCTGGTTGTGAGTGTCCAATAGCGCTCCCAGGTGCACCATGCTCTGAGCAGGGACCAGGGAGGATTTCTTCCAATTGATGAGCCACCCGTGGGCTTGTAGAAACTGGACAGTCATATCCAGATGACGTAGGAGAAGTTCTGGGGAATTTGCCAGGATTAACAAGTCGTCCAGATACGGCAGTATCCTGACCCCTTGAAGGCGGAGTACCACCGTCATTACCGCCATAACTTTGGTGAAGACTCGCGGAGCCGTAGTTAAACCAAAAGGTAACGCCCGAAACTGGTAATGGAGATTGCCAATTGCAAACCTCAGGTATTGCTGATGTGACGCTGCTATAGGAATATGTAAGTAAGCATCCTGTATGTCCAGGGAGACCATGTAGTCCCCAGGTTCCAAGGCCAGAACTATAGAGCGAAGGGTTTAGATACGGAACTTGGAAACCTTCACAAACCTGTTCAATGCCTTGAGGTTGAGAATGGGCCGGGAGGACCCATTCGGTTTCGGGACTAGAAACAGCAGAGAATAGTACCCCCGGCCCCTCTGCGCAAGAGGCACCTGTACTACGACTCCTGTATCCAGGAGGGTCTGTACCACCGAACGGGACGTCTGTCCGGCAAAATCGATGAGGGGGTCGGTTTTTGAAGGCTATGGCGTAACCTTGAGTGACGACTTCCCGTACCCAGGCATTTGAAGTGGTCTTCAACCATTCCTGGGTATACCCTAGAAGCCAGACCCCAACCCGGGATCCCACAGGGGGAGGCCCGCCCCGTCATGCGGCAGGCTTATCGGTCTTGGAAGCTGGCTGACGGACCGCCCAGGCTCTTTTGGGCTTTGACTTACCAGGTTTGGAAGTGCGGGCCTGCTTGTTGTACGCCTGACCTTTTGCTTTACCTGAAGGACGAAAGGGGCGAAAGGAAGTACCTTTAGCCTTCGAGACAGAAGGAGCGGTACTTGGCAGACAGGCGGTTTTGGCCGTAGCCAAGTCAGCCACAATCTTATTTAAGTCCTCCCCAAACAGAATATCTCCCTTGAAAGGGAGTACCTCCAGGGTTTTTCTAGAGTCCAGATCCACAGACCAGGATCTCAGCCACAAAATCCAGTGAGCCAGGACTGATGTAGTAGAGGCCTTGGCTGCTATGATACCGGCATCAGAAGCCGCCTCTTAATATAGCGAAAAGCTGTGACAATATATGACAAGCATTGTCTAGCATGGTCAGAAGAGATTTCAGCTTCCAACTCCAAGGCCCATGCTTCAATAGCCTCTGCAGCCCATGTTGCTGCAATAGTAAGCCTTTGTGCAGCACCCGTGAGGGTGTAGTTTTTAGACAACCCTCCACACGTTTATCTGTAGGCTCTTTTAGAGACGTGACGGTAGTGACAGGTAGAGCTGAGGAAACCACCACCCTAGCCACATGTGAGTCTACTAAAAAGCTCTTCTTAGGGCTGCCCAGAGCAGCCCCTCTCTTATGTGTCTGCTATCTGAGGCACCAACTACAAAACTGAGCTCCTGTGCAGGGAGGCGGGGTTATAGAGGAGGCGGCGCTATGCATTCTGGGAACAGTCAAAGCTTTTCAGCCTGTTGGTGCCTCGGATCAAGATCCTACTCTACACCCCTATGGCTTTCCTTGTGGAGCCCAGAGTACCCCGCAGCAGAAATGTTGATTTATCCTCCTCTGCTGCTGCACAGTACTTATGACAATGGGCATAATTCAGACCTGTTTGCTCGCTAGAGTTGTTTTGCAGTCCTGCGATCGATAGTCGCCGCCCATAGGGGAGTGTATTTTCGCTTTGCAAGTGTGCGAACGCATGTGTAGCAGAGCTGTACAAACAGATTTTGTGCAGTCTATGAGTAGCCCAGGACTTACTCAGCCGCTGCGATCACATCAGCCTGTCCGGGACCGGAATTGACGTCATGAACCCTTCCTGCAAACACATGGACACGCCTGTGTTTTTCCAGACACTCCCAGAAAACGGTCAGTTGACACCCACTAACGGCTTCTTCCTGTCAATCTCCTTGCAAATGCCCATGCAAATGGATTCTTCGCACAAACCCATCGCTGAGCGGCGATTAGCTTTGTACCCGTACGACGTGCATGCACATTGCGGTGCATACGTATGCGCAGTTTAGACCTGATCGCCCGCTGTACGAAAACGCAGCCTAGCGATCAGGTCTTTAATTAGGACCAATGTAAACAAAATAAACACATCTCCTTCCTAATGCTGTTATTATAAGCGGGTGTGGATAATTAGATCTACACTAAAAAGGTCTACAGTCAATAGGCCTACCACTAATGGTAGACATGCATTAGGTCAATAGGGTCAAAAGGTCGAGAAAGAGTAGGTAGACAGTAGAAAAGGTCAACATGGTCCAAAGGTCGACATGGAAATGGTCGACACAAAAAAGGTACACACAATATTCTTTTTTTTTGTGTTTTGTCACTTCTGCCACAAATAAGCCCCATTTAGTGTACCATGTCTCCTTGTATGGCTCACCATGCTTCAGACAGGTTACTATTCCCAATTGTAGTCCACGTGGATGGTAAAGTATGAAAAAATATGAATTTAATACCTACCGATAATTCCTTTTCTCCTAGTCCGTAGTGGATACTGGGGTCTTGTACTTTAGTACCATGGGGTATAGATCGGGTCCACTGGAGCCTGGCACTGTAAAAAACTTTTAGTATGTGTGTGCTGGCTCCTCCCCTCTATGCCCCTCCTACCAGAATCAGTCTAGGAAAACTGTGCCCGAGGAGACGGAAATAGTATGAGAGAAGAAACAATCCAACAGCGGTAAGGCAACAAGCCAACACACAACCAGAAATGAAAGGAGGGCGCTAATCAGAACAGAGGATAGCAACACCAACCTAACCAGGATAGCACAGCTACCCCAACAACATAACGGGACCGCAATGCCGGTCCAACCCAATACTTACAACAGACCAAGTAGAATGGGCCTTGATAGTAGCAGGAGCTGGAAGACCAACCTGTACGTAAGCTTGTGCAATTACCATTGTAATCCATCTGGCCACGGTCTGCTTATTCGCAGACCAGCCACGTTTATGAAAACCAAAAAGAACAAAGGGAGAATCAGATCTCCTAAGGGAGGCGGTTCTCTTCATATAGATACGGAGAGCCCGTACCACATCCAAAGACCACTCTTTGGAGGACAAATCAGGAGAGATAAAGGCCGGAACCACAATCTCTTGGTTAAGGTGGAAAGATGACACCACCTTAGGTAGATAACAAGGGCGAGTTCTAAGAACTGCACGGTCATGGTGAAAAATCAGAAAGGGAGACCTACAGGATAAGGCACCCAAGTCTGAAACCCGTCTAGCAGAGGCAATATCCAGCAAAAACAAGACCTTAAGCGTAAGCCATTTAAGGTCCACAGACCCAAGAGGTTCAAATGGAGACTCTTGCAGGGCATCCAAAACAACCGACAAATCCCAAGGAGCCACAGCAGGAACATAGGGAGGTTGAATCCGTAAAACATCCTGACTGAAGGTATGAATGTCAGGCAGAGTCACAATTTTTCTCTGAAACCACACCGACAAGGCTGAAACATGAACCTTGAGGAAGGCCAGACGAAGGCCTGAGTCCAGGCCCTGTTGCAGAAACGCCAAAAGTTTGGTGGCACTGAACTTGTATGCATCAAAATTCTTAACCGCACACCAGGTGAAGTAAGAATTCCAGACTCTCTAATAAATCCGAGCCGAAGCCGGTTTACAGGCTTTCAACATCGTTTGAATGACCGCCTCAGAAAAACCTTTGGCCCTCAGAACGGAAGCTTCAAGAACCACGCCGTCAAAGCCAATCAGGCCAAATCCTGATGTACACAGGGGCCCTGAACGAGGAGGTCTGGGTGTTGCGGAAGCAGAAGAGGACGCTCTATCGAGAGACCCTGTAGGTCTGAGAACCAATGCTGTCTGTGCCACGCTGGAGCGATCAGAAGTAGGATTCCTCCTTCTTGCTTGAACTACATTATTACCCTGGGCAGGAGTGACACCGGAGGGAACACGTACGGCAGCCGAAAGTTTCATGGAATTGCCAGTGCGTCCACGAATGCTGCTTGAGGATCCCTTGTTCTTGCTCCGAAGACCGGAACCTAGTGATTGTGTCGAGACACCATCAGGTCTACATCTGGTAGGCCCCACCTTTCCACTAGGAGTTGAAATAATTCTGGATGAAGGCACCACTCTCCGGCGTGTACGTCCTGATGACTGAGGAAGTCCGCTTCCCAGCTGAGGACCCCCGGAATGAACACTGCCATTATGGCTGGCAGATGGCGTTCCGCCCATTGAAGACTTTTTGACACTTCCAACATTGCCATGCGGCTTCGAGTGCTGCCTTGATGATTTATGTACGCCACCGTGGTGGCGTTGTCCGACTGTACTTGAACAGGCCTGTTCTGTTCCAGAGGCAGGTCCAGTTTCAAAGCATTGAACACTGCCCACAGTTCCAGAATGTTATCGGGAGGAGAGACTCCTCCCTGGTCCACCGACCCTGTAGAGAGTGTTGCTCCAACACCGCAACCCAACCTCGCAGACTGGCATCCGTTGTTAGAAGGACCCAGTTGGAGATCCAGAAGGGACTACCCCTGCTCAATTGTTGGTCCTGTAGCAGGGTGGTCTTCAGTATGCCGACTGACGGGATCCCGGCGCACAGTATACCGGCGCCGGGATCCCGACAGCCGGCATACCGACACTTATTCTTATTCTCATTTGCGCTCGCCACACTGTCGGTAAGCCGGCGGTCGGGCTCCCGGCGCCAATATGCTGGTCGCCGGGAGCCCGACCGCCGGCATACCGTAGTGAACTCCTGTAGCCACCAGCTCAGTGACAGATGAACTTCCAGAGTCAAGGAGATCATGTGAGATCTGATCCGGTGAGGCAGGCTTTTCCACTTGGAAAGGATTAGCTTCTGCAGAGGACGAGAGTGAAATTGAGCGTGCTCTACCATGTTGAAAGCCGACACCATGAGGCCTAGTACTTGCATCGCCGAGTGTACCGACACTCGCAGACGAGAAAGGAAGCATCTTATCCTGTCCTGAAGCTTCAGGACCTTCTCTTGGGACAAGAACAACCGTTGCTTGTGTGTGTCCAACAATGCCCCCAGGTGCACCATGCTCTGAGCAGGGACCAGGGAGAATTTCTTCCTACTTCTACTCGGGAGACATGCATCTTTAGCAGACGCTAAGTCAGCAACAATCTTGTTCAGATCTTCCCCAAAAAGGATGTCTCCCTTAAAAGGGATAACCTCCAAGGTCTTTTTAGAGTCCAGATCCACAGACCAGGACTGCAACCATAGAATCCGGCGAGCCAGAATGGACGTAGTAGACGTTTTGGCTGCCATGACACCGGCATCAGATGCCGCCTCCTGAATATAATGAGAGGCTGTGATAATATATGAACGACACTGTCTGTCATTATCAGAAAAATTCGAAGGTAGCTCCGCTTCAACTTCTTGAACCCAGGCTTCAATAGCCTTTGCAGCCCAAGAAGCCGCCACAGTGGGTCTATGCACAGCACCTGCAAGGGTGTAAATAGATTTCAAGCAACCCTCCACACGTTTATCCATCAGTTCCTTCAGAGAGGTGACGGTAGTGACAGGCAGAGTAGATGACACCACCAGACGGGTGACATGTGAGTCCACCGGCGGCTGTGTTTCCCAATTTTTACTAAACTCTGCAGCGGGGGATAACGAGCTAGCATCTTCTTAGACAGGGAAAATATCTTTCCTGGAGGCTCCCAGGATTCCTGACGTATGTCAACTAAATGGTCAGAATGGGGCAAAACTAACTTAGTGACCTTCTGACGTTTGAACTTATCGGGTTTCTTAGAAGTAACTGGAGGTTCAGATTCATCATCAATCTGAAGAATCAGTTTGATAGCCTCCAAAAGGTCAGGAACATCCACCTGTGAAATAGATTTCCCATCAGAAGCATCTGCATCAGTGTCTGAGGGGTCAGTGTTTATGCCATCTTCATCGGATGAAGTATCCAAAACCTGCGTGGATTGTGAGGAAGTAATGGTCCGCTTAGATGACCCTTTGGTCCAAGGAGGGTGACGGTTAGGTTTTTGTTTAACCAAAGACTGATTTAATTGCTGTAACTGAGTTGACAGTGTATCTGCCCATGGCTAATTAACTGCAGGGACAATATGTGGCTGCAATGGCACAGGAGGTCCCACAGGGGGCGTGTCTCATTACTAGTGTCAGCAGATTAGAAAAAGCAGCCCAAGGTGGGTCTTGGTGTGCCACCGGTGCTGCAGGCTGACTGAGGGGTACTGGACCCCTGGTACCTGGACCCTCAGCTGGAATATTTACCTCAGGTGCATATATATATTTCTCTAACGTCCTAGTGGATGCTGGGGACTCCGTAAGGACCATGGGGAATAGACGGGCTCCGCAGGAGACATGGGCACTTTAAGAAAGAATTTAGATTCTGGTGTGCTCTGGCTCCTCCCTCTATGTCCCTCCTCCAGACCTCAGTTTGAATCTGTGCCCGGACGAGCTGGGTACTGTTCAGTGAGCTCTCCTGAGCTTGCTGTAAGAAAGTATTTTGTTAGGTTTTTTATTTTCAGGGAGCTCTGCTGGCAACAGACTCCCTGCATTGTGGGACTGAGGGGAGAGAAGCAGCCCTACTCTCTGAAGATAGGTCCTGCTTCTTAGGCTACTGGACACCATTAGCTCCAAAGGGATCGTACACAGGATCTCACCCTCGTCGTCCGATCCCAGAGCCGCGCCGCCGTCCCCCTCGCAGAGCCGGAAGACAGAAGCCGGGTGAGCATAAGAAGCAAAAAGACTTCGAAATCGGCGGCAGAAGACTCCAGTCTTCACTGAGGTAGCGCACAGCACTGCAGCTGTGCGCCATTGCTCCCACACACACCCACATACTCCGGTCACTGTAAGGGTGCAGGGCGCGGGGGGGGGGGGGGGGCGCCCTGGGCAGCAATTAGGACCTCTTTGGCAAAAGTTTGCATATATACAGTTGGGCACTGTATATATGTATGAGCCTCCGCAAAAAATTGTACATTGAAGCGGGACAGAAGCCCGCCGTTGAGGGGGCGGGGCTTCTTCCTCAGCACTCACCAGCGCCATTTTTTCTCCACAGCTCCGCTGAGAGGAAGCTCCCCAGACTCTCCCCTGCAGATACACGGTAGAAGAGGGTAAAAAGAGAGGGGGGCACATAATTAGGCGCTAAAATCAATATAACAACGACTACTGGGTTAACATTAAGTTACTGTGTTATTCCTGGGTTATATAGCGCTGGGGTGTGTGCTGGCATACTCTCTCTCTGTCTCTCCAAAGGGCCTTGTGGGGGAACTGTCTTCAAAAAGGGCATTCCCTGTGTGTGTGGTGTGTCGGTACGCTTGTGTCGACATGTTTGACGAGGAAGGCTATGTGGAAACAGAGCGGGAGCAAATGAATGTGGTGTCTCCGCCGACGGCGCCGACACCTGATTGGATGGATATGTGGAAGGTTTTAAATGATAATGTTAATTCCTTGCATAAAAGGTTAGATAAAGCTGAAACCTCAGGACAGTCAGGGTCTCAGCCCGTGCCTGATCCTATGTCGCAGAGGCCGTCAGGGTCTCAGAAGCGCCCACTATCCCAAATTGTTGACACAGACACCGACATGGATTCTGACTCCAGTGTTGATTACGATGATGCAAAGTTACTGCCTAAATTGGCTAAATCCATCCGTTATATGATTATCGCAATTAAGGATGTGTTGCACATCACAGAGGAAACCCCAGTCCCTGACAAGAGGGTTCATATGTATGGGGAAAAAAGGCAGGTGGTGACCTTTCCCCCTTCACACGAGCTAAATGAGTTATGTGAAAAGGCTTGGGAATCTCCAGATAAAAAACTGCAGATTTCCAAACGGATGCTTATGGCGTATCCTTTCCCGCCAACGGACAGGTTACGCTGGGAATCCTCCCCTAGGGTGGACAAAGCTTTAACACGCTTATCCAAGAGGGTAGCCCTGCCGTCACAGGATACGGCCACCCTAAAAGATGCTGCGGATAGAAAGCAAGAGGGTACCCTGAAGTCCATTTATACACATTTAGGTACCTTACTGAGGCCAGCGATCGCGTCGGCCTGGGTGTGTAGTGCTGTAGCAGCATGGACGGACACACTGTCTGAGGAACTTGATACCTTAGACAAGGATACTATATTAATGACCCTGGGGCATATAAAAGACGCTGTCCTATATATGAGAGATGCTCAAAGAGACATTAGTCTACTGGGCTCTAGAATAAATGCTATGTCGATTTCTGCCAGAAGGGTCCTGTGGACTCGGCAATGGACAGGTGATGCCGACTCAAAAAGGCACATGGAGGTTTTACCTTACAAGGGTGAGGAATTGTTTGGGGAGGGTCTCTCGGACCTGGTCTCCACAGCTACTGCTGGAAAGTCAAATTTTTTGCCATATGTTTCCTCACAACCTAAGAAAGCACCGTATTACCAAATGCAGTCCTTTCGATCACAAAAAGGCAAGAAAGTCCGAGGTGCGTCCTTTCTTGCCAGAGGCAGGGGCAGAGGAAGGAAGCTGCACAACGCAGCTAGTTTCCAGGAACAGAAGTCCTCCCCGGCTTCCACTAAATCCACCGCATGACGCTGGGGCTCCACAGGCGGAGCTAGGCCCGGTGGGGGCGCGTCTCCGAAATTTCAGCCACAAGTGGGTTCACTCCCAGTTGGATCCCTGGGCAATAGAGATTGTGTCTCAGGGATACAAGCTGGAATTCGAAGAGATGCCCCCTCACCGATACCTCAAATCGGCCCTGCCAGCTTCCCCCTTAGAGAGGGAAATAGTGTTAACTGCAATTCACAAATTGTATCTTCAACAGGTGGTGGTCAAGGTTCCCCTCCTTCAACAAGGAAAGGGTTATTATTCGACCATGTTTGTCGTACCGAAACCGGACGGTTCGGTCAGACCCATATTGAATTTAAAATCCCTGAACATATACCTGGAAAGGTTCAAGTTCAAGATGGAGTCGCTCAGAGCGGTCATCGCAAGCCTGGGAGGGGGGGATTTTATGGTGTCTCTGGACATAAAGGATGCATACCTTCATGTCCCCATTTATCCACCTCATCAGGCGTAACTCAGATTTGTGGTACAGGATTGTCATTACCAATTTCAGACGTTGCCGTTTGGTCTCTCCACGGCACCGAGAATATTTACCAAGGTAATAGCGGAAATGATGGTACTCCTGCGGAAGCAAGGGGTCACAATTATCCCATACTTGGACGATCTCCTCATACAAGCGAGGTCCAGAGAGCAGTTGCTGATCAGCGTAGCACGCTCTCTGGAAGTGTTACGACAACACGGCTGGATTCTAAATATTCCAAAGTCGCAGTTGATTCCTACGACTCGTCTGCCTTTCCTGGGCATGATTCTGGACACAGACCAGAAGAGGGTTTATCTCCCGATGGAGAAGGCTCAGGAACTCATGACACTGGTCAGAAACCTAGTAAAACCAAAACAGGTGTCGGTGCATCACTGCACGCGAGTCCTGGGAAAGATGGTGGCATCATACGAGGCCATTCCCTTCGGCAGGTTCCATGGGAGGACCTTTCAATGGGATATACTGGACAAATGGTCCGGATCACATCTTCAGATGCATCGGTTAATCACCCTATCCCCCAGGGCCAGGGTGTCTCTTCTGTGGTGGCTGCAGAATGCTCACCTTCTGGTTGGCCGCAGATCCGGCATTCAGGACTGGGTCCTGGTGACCACGGATGCAAGCCTCCAAGGGTGGGGGGCAGTCACACAGGGAAGAAATTTCCATGGTCTGTGGTCAAGTCAGGAGACTTGCCTTCACATCAACATCTTGGAACTAAGGGCCATATACAACACCCTACGTCAAGCGGAGTCCCTGCTTCGCGACCAACCGGTTCTGATTCAGTCAGACAACATCACCGCAGTGGCTCATGTAAACCGCCAAGGCGGCACAAAGAGCAGGGTGGCGATGGTAGAAGCTGTCAGCAGTGTTCATTCCGGGAGTGGACAACTGGGAAGCAGACTTCCTCAGCAGGCACGACCTCCACCCGTGAGAGTGGGGACTTCATCTAGAAGTCTTCACGCAGATTGCAAGTCGGTGGGAACTGCCACAGGTAGACATGATGGCATCCCGCCTCAACAAAAAGCTACAGAGGTATTGCGCCAGGTCAAGAGACCCTCAGGCGATAGCTGTGGACGCACTGGTGACGCCGTGGGTGTTCCAGTCGGCCTATGTATTTCCTCCTCTTCCTCTCATACCCAAGGTGCTGAGGATAATAAGAAAAAGAGGAGTGAGAACAATACTCATTGTTCCGGATTGGCCAAGAAGGACTTGGTATTCAGATCTGCAAGAAATGCTCACAGAGGACCCGTGGCCTCTGCCTCTAAGACAGGACTTGTTGCAACAGGGGCCCTGTCTGTTCCAAGACTTACCGCGGCTGCGTTTGACGGCATGGCGGTTGAACGCCGGATCCTAGCAGAAAAAGGCATTCCGGATGAGGTCATTCCTACGCTGATACAGGCTAGGAAGGACGTGACGGCTCAACATTATCACCGTATATGGCGGAAATATGTTGCTTGGTGTGAGGCCAGGAATGCCCCTACGGAGGAATTCCAGCTGGGCCGTTTCCTTCACTTCCTACAGTCGGGAGTGACTTTGGGCCTAAAATTGGGTTCCATTAAGGTCCAGATTTCGGCCCTATCCATTTTCTTATAAAAAGAACTGGCTTCTCTGCCTGAAGTTCAGACGTTTGTAAAGGGAGTGCTGCATATTCAGCCCCCTTTTGTGCCTCCAGTGGCACCTTGGGATCTTAACGTGGTGTTGAGTTTCCTGAAATCACACTGGTTTGAACCACTCAAAACGGTGGAATTGAAATATCTCACGTGGAAGGTGGTCATGCTGCTAGCCTTGGCTTCGGCTAGGCGTGTGTCAGAATTGGCGGCTTTGTCACATAAAAGCCCTTATCTGGTTTTCAATGCGGATAAAGCAGAGTTGTGGACCCGCCCGCAATTTCTGCCGAAAGTGGTTTCATCCTTTCATATAAACCAACCTATTGTGGTGCCTGTGGCTACTACTGACTTGGAGGATTCCGAGTTACTTGATGTGGTCAGGGCTTTGAAGGTTTATGTAGCCAGAACGGCTAGGGTCAGGAAAACAGAATCTTTGTTTATCCTGTATGCTTCCAACAAGCTTGGGGTGCCTGCTTCAAAGCAAACTATTGCTCGCTGGATCTGTAACACGATTCAGCAGGCTCATTCTACAGCTGGATTGCCGCTGCCTAAATCGGTTAAGGCCCATTCCACAAGGAAGGTGGGCTCTTCTTGGGCGGCTGCCCGAGGGGTCTCGGCATTACAACTTTGCCGAGCGGCTACTTGGTCAGGTTCAAACACTTTTGCAAAGTTCTACAAGTTTGATACCCTGGCTGAGGAGGACCTTGTGTTTGCTCAATCGGTGCTGCAGAGTCATCCACACTCTCCCGCCCGTTTGGGAGCTTTGGTATAATTTCCATGGTCCTTACTGAGTCCCCAGCATCCACTAGGACGTTAGAGAAAATAAGATTTTACTTACCGGTAAATCTATTTCTCGTAGTCCGTAGTGGATGCTGGGCGCCCGTCCCAAGTGCGGACTTCTTCTGCAATGCTTGTATATAGTTATTGCTTAAATAAGGGTTATGTTATAGTTGCATCAGGGTTGATCTAATGCTCTGTTGTTGTTCATACTGTTAACTGGGTAAAGTTATCACAAGTAATACGGTGTGATTGGTGTGGCTGGTATGAGTCTTGCCCTGGATTTCCAAAATCCTTTCCCTATACTGTCAGCTCTTCCGGGCACAGTTTCTCTAACTGAGGTCTGGAGGAGGGACATAGAGGGAGGAGCCAGAGCACACCAGAATCTAAATTCTTTCTTAAAGTGCCCATGTCTCCTGCGGAGCCCGTCTATTCCCCATGGTCCTTACGGAGTCCCCAGCATCCACTACGGACTACGAGAAATAGATTTACCGGTAAGTAAAATCTTATTATTATATAGGACCCTGTCGCACTTAGCCCCCCTCAGGGTACAGAATATAGGGATAGCAATATGTGTGAGATACAGGGAATAGGAACCACACAGCAGCTATTGGCACACACAGTCACATATACAATGCAGACATTATTGCAAACAATAAAACTGCACTGGACTGGCAATACTAAGTAAAGCTATATATGTATAAAGATATAACAATGCACAGTAAATACTGTATGTATATCACAGGATACTTGTACTAAATATAAATATCCCTGTAGTTATGCACTTGTTCTTAACTAACACTGTCTAAACAACGTAGTATACTTAAGTGTCCTGTAAATGCACAGCGCTGATGAGGCAGGCAGCTTTACAGAGGAGACCGTGCCCAGCATTCCCAGTATCAGCGCAGCTCTGTGTAATGGTGCCCAAACGCTGACAGGGAGTGAGGGAGAGAGATGCAGCTCCAGGGTGGGAACATCTGCTTTAGTTGGTGCCTGGGGTTGGGAGAGGAGCTACAGGTCAAAGCCTTATTCCCTCTGCTGGAGTTTACCGGGTACTGTGGGGCCTATACTAAATGGATTTTAGTAAATCCGACCTGTGCCCCTTGCCCTGGTGGATATAGTGGGGTCAATGCACGGCCACAGTGTCCACGCCAGCGGTGCGGTCTCCGGAGACCGCGCCGGATCGCGATTTCGACGGGTCCCGTCTGGAGGACCCTCTTACCTCCTCCTTATGATGCTGTCATGTGATCCAGGAGAGCAACGACGGTATGTGTGCCTGAAGGGACCGGAGTGCCTCCGCTGTAAGTACCCGGCAACCAGGTATACAGCGCCGCTGGGGGAGGTGATGGAGCCGCAGCACGATATGTCAGAGCGACATATAGCATCTAGTGCCTGTGCTGTGGCCCTTGAAGTCTTCTTTCTTCTCAGAAAATCTCTTTTCAGGGCTCCTTGGAGCAGCCCATCCTGATAGCTGCTTTCACTGCAGGCACCAACTTACAAACTGAGCTCCAGTGCCTGGAGGCGGGAATATAGACGAGGTGGTGCAAGGCATCCTGGGAACAGTCAAAGCTTTAGTCTGTTGGTGCCTCAGATCAAGATCCAACTCTACACAATGATGTTATTCCTTGTGGAATACCAGTGTACCCCGCTGCAGAAACATACTTTTTCCAGAGACGATGGTAATGTTTTGACTTAACCATCTTCCTGGCCTGGACCATGGTGGAAATGTCCCTGGAGGGAAAACCCTGTCTAGCTAGAAATTCCCTCTCAACTTCCAAGCCGTCAAACGTAGCCGCTGTAAGTCCGGATAGATGAACGGACCGTGTTGAAGAAGATCGTCTCGGAGCGGTAGAGGCCAGGGATCCTCCAGAGCCATGGTTAGCAGGTCAGAGTACCACGCCCATCGAGTCCAATCTGGGGCATTTAGAATTGCCTGAATGCTTTCCCTTCTTAGTCTTTTGAGAACCCCTGGAATTAGCGGTAGAGGGAACAGGTATACAAACTGGTACATCCACGGCGTTGTCAGCGCGCCCACTGCAACTGCCTGTGGATCCCTCTTCCTGGAACAGTAACGGCATAGCTTCTTGTTGAGTCGAGAAGCCATCAGCTCTATCTGCGGACAGCCCCACCGACTAATTAACTGTTGAAACACCTGGGGATGTAGGCCCATTCCCCTGGATGGAGGTCGTGCCTGCTGAGGAAGTCTGCTTCCCAGTTGTCCACTCATATGGCTGAGATGGGCCTTGCATTGGCCTCCACCCAGAGGAGGATTTTTGATACCTCTCTCATCGCTGCTTTGCTTCTTGTTCCCCCTTGTCGGTTTATGTACGCCACCGCTGTGGCGTTGTCCGACTGAACCTGGATCGCCTAATCCTTTAGGAGATGAGATGCCTGCAGAAGAGCATAGTAAATTGCCCTGAGTTCCAGGATGTTTATCGGCAGAGCAGATTCCTGTCTTGACCCCTTGGGTTACAGCCCCCCATCCCCGGAGGCTGGCATCTGTTGTCCGTAGAATCCACGAGTGGATATTGAAACTCCTGCCCTCTACCAGGTGAGGAAGCTGTAGCCACCATAATAGAGAAATCCAGGCTTTCAGAGACAAAGTCACTTCCTGATGCATGTGAAGGTGAGACCCCGACCATTTGTCCAGCAGATCCAGCTGAAATGGACGAGCATGAAATCTGCCGTATTGGCTTGCCTCGTAAGCAGCCACCATTTTGCCCAGTAATTGGATGCAAATATGTATGGATACACTGCAAGGACTGAGCACCGAGCGAACCATAGCCTGGATAGTCAAGGCCTTGTCCATCGGTAGAAACACCTTTTGAGACACTGTATCCAGAATCATTCCCAGGAACTGAAGACGTTGGGTCGGTTACAGGTGAGATTTCTGAAAATTCAGGATCCACCCATGATCCGTAAGCAGGCAAGTCGTCAGATCAATGCTGTGCAGCAGATGCTCCCTGGACACAGTCTTTATTAGGAGATCGTCCAAGTAGTGGACTATGTTTACTCCCATCATGCGCAGTTGCAGCATCATCTACGCCATGACCTTGCTGAAGACCCTCGGAGCTGTGGATAATCCAAAGGATAAGGCCTGAAACTGGAAATTTTCGCCCAATATGGCAAACCTGAGGTAAGCCTGATGAGGGGACCACATGGAATGTGTAGGTAAGCATCCTTGACATCCAGAGACACCAGGAACTCCCCCTCCTCCAGAGCGGACACCACCGCCCGCAGGGATTCCATCTTGAATTTAAACACCTGCAGATACGGTTTTAGAGACTTCAGGTGTGTGGAATTGAGTACCTGGAACTCAGGGGAGTATGCGACCACTGGAAAGTTCCAGTACTCACCGGTAAAGCTGCGGCTAGGTTTGAGGTTGGCAGCAACTCGTGCTCTACCCCTGACTCCGTTACCCCTCTTAGTCGTCGTATGGTGCCTGCGGTGCTAAAGTTCTATGCCCACGGCAGCCGCGTTTGAATGGGCGAATTAGGTCCGCCCAAACTCTGATGCCCCCCAGTCTTAGTAAGTGACAAGGCACCACCCGAGACTAAGGGGAAACCTAACTAACCCTGCAACACCAATGCACGAGTGATAATGAGACCAACAATGGTTTTAGATGTTATAAGCAAATAAACAGTGAGAGCAACAATGCCCAGGTGTTAGGTGCCGGGGTCCGCTCGTCGGTGCGGCCCGGCGCCTAGCAACCAGGGACGCCGTACGCGTACAGCCGCCGGCTCCCTGGCAACGCTAGACGCCGGGCGCACGGAGCCGCGCGGACCCTAGCAACGGGGACGCCACTGGCGGACCGCGTTCCCCGTTGCTGGGTCCAGTTAAAATGATTGTGCACCTGTTTCCTGGCCGTGCAGCAAGGCAGCTGCACGGCATTTATGTAATCAGCCCTGTCAGCAGCTGATTGGAGGACTCCTGTTTATATGCACTCTCAGGGCTTCTCACAGACGCCGGTAATAGCTTCCTGCATGCTGTCCTTGTTTGCTGAGAGTCTGTTTCCAGTCTTGCTGTATCCGGTCATTCCAGTCTCCAGTAGTCCTGTACTCGGAAGTTGTCATCTTGTTCCTGGAGTCCTGACTGATCACCGTTTAACATCCAGTGGTGTTCGTGAGTCACGGCTTTGCCGTGTGTTGCGGCTTGGCCGCTTTACCATTTATTATTTGTGTTTTGGAGCATTTTGCGGAGGGTTCCGCTTCCACAGGTCCACTCTGGTATCCGGCGGTGCTGGGTAGGAGTATTGGACAAGTGGATTTTTGGTTGTCCTTTTCCCTGGCGGTTTTTCCGCACATACTTCAGGTCTTTGCTAGTTAGCTTGTTGCCCCTGGCCTGTTGTCAGTCAGAGGTCCTCTTGTTATCATCCTGCCTCGGATTTCCCTTTGTCTCTCATTAAGACCGGGGGGCACCGGAGTTGGGCAGACATAATCCGCCCTTCAAACGTGGCTGCCAAGGGCTCAAGAAACCATAGTCTCGCAAGGGATTTCCGATAGCACGAGTGAGACAATAGAGTTAGGGCGCCAGGGGCAACTAGTCTTTCCTGCTCCCGTTACCAGCATTCCATTCCAGCGCTCTGGTCATTGTCATAAGATCTCCTCTGGTCAGGAGTGCTGGAATCATAACACCAGGGATGTTAAAGATAAAAATATAAACAAAGAACTGTTAGCGTGGATACTCCACAAAGTCCTGAATACCAGCTGGCAAGATCTGGTCAAGAATCAATCAGGCAAAGTCTCCAGGTCACAGCACAACACAGGCACGATCTCCAATGAGCTGACAGGGACCAGGAACAAGTTTGCAGGAAGCTAACCAGGAACATACAGGTACAAACCCCTACTTCTATCACCAGCTCTGGATGCAGGGCCGGCTGAGTAATAAAGGGAACACGCTCTAATCAGGATAGCTGGAAGCCAGGCACAAGGTAAAGACCTAATTACTGGCAGGTGAGACTGAACACATAGGAAACAGGCTGTAATTACACAGACTCACCACAGGCGGCCAACAGTACTCTAAGCAAGTACATGAGAAATCCTGGCATGGAAACAGAAATATAACATAAAATACATGAGCAAAATGCAAACAGGAATGTACCATTGCAGTGGCTCATAACATCAGGTTCAAGATGGGGCCCACCGAACCGTCCGGTTTGGGAACGACAAACAGACAGGAGTAAAAACCCCAGTTTCGTAATGGAGAGAATACTGGAACCACCACCCCTGTCTGCAAAAGTTTTTGAGTAGCCACTTGCAAGGCAACTCTTGCTGCGGGTAAAGCTGGTAAGCCCGACTTGAAAAATCTGTGAGGAGGTAGTGTTTGAAATTCCAGCTGGTAACCTTGGGAAATGGGGTCCCTCACCCAAGGATCCCGGCAGGACCATACCGACAAGGCAGAAATATGAACCTTGAGGGAGGCCAGCCGAAGGCCCAAGTTCTGGCCCTGTTGTAGGAAGGCCAAAAATTAGGCCGTTTTAAACTTGTAAACTGTTAGGGTCTCCTGCCCTGTGCTGCCACGTCGTCATGGCAACCGGGAGACAAGTGCTAGCGGAGTAACCTGAGCGCAGCTGATACTCCGGTTCGGGTCTTTTGCTGTGCAGTGGTTACAGGCTCTGTGCACGGCAGGGGATCCGGTGCTGGTTTTTGTGCTCACAGTCTGTGAGGTCTGAGTGGGGCGTGGACAGCACCTGCTATATAAGGCCTCTTCTCAGGTTAAGCAGATGCTGCTGAATCTTTGTTGGTTAGTCAGTTCCTAAAAGTTAGCCAGTACTGTGTAGCTTTGTATTTGTTGTTGCTTACTGCAAATAGGCCTGGGGATTTGGTATTACACTCTGCCAATCCAGACCTAGCAGTAAGACTGGAGTCAGTCGTTTAACTTGCTGGGGTTCTTTTGCTACTCTGTGAACTTAGCAAGTTTGCGGCTGTATTCTCAGAATTGCCTGCCTAAATCCTGTCTCACTGTGCAAGGTGTTCAGGGGTCAGTTTAGTGGCAGTAAGCTGAACCTGTGCACTGCAAGTGAGGATTAGGATTGTGGAGACTCTCCTTGTGTCTATCACAACCCATGATATTTATGATCCATTTCAATCAGGATTCAGGAGAAGACATAGCACTGAAACAGCCCTGGTGTGTGTGTTAAATGATCTTCTGATGGCAAAAGACAGAGGTGACTGTTCAATATTAATCCTTCTGGATCTCTCGGCAGCATTTGATACCGTGGACCATGGGCTTCTGATTGAGCGACTGATACATTTCTGTGGTCTGGATGGCACAGTCCTAAGCTGGTTCAAATCATTTCTCACAGGCAGGTCACAGAGAGTATCATCTGGATTATACTCATCACCACCAGTACCATTGCCATGTGGTGTCCCACAAGGTTCTATACTATCCCCCATGCTTTTTGCAGTATACATGCTCCCATTGGGCGAAATAATCAGGCGCCATGGCCTGGTCTACCACTGCTATGCAGATGATACACAACTGTACTTGTCCTTTGCTCCGGGCACTGATAACCCAATAGCAACCCTAAATGGCTGTCTAGCTGAACTACAGGAGTGGATGAGCGCCAGTTGGCTGCGACTGAACCCGGATAAAACAGAGGTCCTTTTGATACGACCGCAACATCAAAGGACAAGACTGCAGCATAGCCAACCAACTGGACTTACACTGGGGGATTCAGAATTACAGACCAGTGATCGTGTGCGGAATCTTGGCGTTGTCCTGGATGGTGGCTTGACACTTAAACATCAGATATCAGCCACAATCAAATCCTCATTCTTTCACCTGAGGAACATAGCCAGAATCAAGCACTTAATTCCCTCAGATGACATGCCAAAAGTCATACATGCATTTGTATCATCTCGTTTAGACTACTGTAATGCCCTCTACCTTGGTCTACCAGCAAAAGAATTGCAACGCTTACAGCTGGTGCAAAACACAGCTGCCAGGCTATTAACCAACCAGCCCCGTTCTAGCCACATAACACCCATCCTCTACTCCCTTCACTGGCTGCCTGTAAGATGGCGAATCATCTTCAAGATTGGCTTACTGAGTTTCAAAGCATTACATGACCAAGGCCCAAGGTACCTGAAACAGCTTCTGACCCCATACTGCCCCACTCGATTACTGCGATCTGTAGATGAAGGACTTTTAGCAGTACCTAGAATCTACCGTAATTCATCTGGGGGTCGAGCTTTTAGTCATGCGGCTCCGACTCTATGGAACTCACTTCCCCGCACAGTGCGAGAGGCCCCAACTATAGAATCCTTCAAAAGTAGACTCAAGACTTTTCTGTTTACTAAAGCATTTCCATAGTGTCCCTTTTAGTATCTTCATGCTTCTGTATTTTATGAAAATGTACTTCATTATTTTCTGTACTATATTATGCTATGTATCTGTTAAGCGCCTTGAGTCCTATTGGAGAAAGAGCGCTATATAAATAAAATTATTATTATTATTATCATTCCATCTCTGACCAAGGAGTTTACTGCCACACCCGTTGGTAACCCTTTAGGGTTTTGCTGTTGCCCTTAGCAACAGCATTTCGGGTTCTCTACGTATTAAAACACAACATCTTGCTTTTTCCATCTGAGCATTACTAATACTAGGGAGACACCCAGTTTCTTAGCCTCTGGGCTTCTCTGTTCACTTTGTGTTTATTTTGTTACCCTATCACCTTCTGTGTACGTAATGTCATATTCCCCAGTCTGTCTGTGAGTTCATTTGTTTTGCATCCCTATCCGTTCAGACACCAGTACATTCCTGCAGGCACTGGTGTGCATAACAGTTCAAACACCAGTACATTCCTGCAGGCACTGGTGTGCATAACAGTTCAGACACCAGTACATTCCTGCAGGCACTGGTGTGCATAACATATTCAGCAGCCTAATACTCCTGTTGAAATTTTGTGGGAATATGGAGCATACCCCTCAAAATACGTTGCAACAGGTGGTCGATCAGGTGCAGGTCCTGACTCGACAATTTAATGATTTGTCCATTAAAATGCACACCTCCCAGGCCGCTGGCGGAGCTCCCGCAGCAGCAGCACCTTCAGGGGTTAAGGAGCCGAAAGTAAATCTCCCGGATCGTTTTTCTGGAGATCGCTCGCAGTTCTTTTGTTTCAAGGAGAGCTGCAAGCTATACTTCCGGCTTAGGCCTCAGTCTTCTGGGTCGGAGATTCAGCGGGTGGGCATAGTGATTTCCTTGCTACAAGGAGACCCACAGGTCTGGGCATATGGGTTGCAGCCTGACTGTCCGTCGCTTAAAAGTGTTGATGCTTTTTTTACGGCACTGGGCATGCTGTATGATGACCCTGACAAGACGGCCTCAGCCGAGGCTCAGATTTCGATCCTTAAGCAAGGGCGAAGGCCAGTTGAGGTTTACTGTACGGAGTTTCGGAGGTTGGCCCATGATACCCAGTGGAATGACCCAGCCCTGAGACACCAGTACCGAAGAGATCTTTCTAACCAGATAAAAGACCAACTGGTTCAATATCCCTTGCCTGATAGCTTGGATCAGCTCATGCAGTTATCCATCCGGGTAGATAGACGGCTGAGAGAGCGTAGGCTTGAAAGGGAGACCGAGGTTTCCTTCTTTCCCAAGGGAACCTCAGACTCTGAGGAATTTTCCGAGGAGCCTATGCAGATTGGGGCTACCCGCCTCTCCTCGCGTGAGAAGACGCGGAGGAGACAGCAGGGGTTGTGTTTGTACTGTGGGAATAAAGGTCATGTGGTAGTATCATGCCCAGAAAAGCCGGAAAACTTCAGGGCCTGAGGGTGATGGGAAATATCCTGTCAGGCCAGAAGTCAGAATTTCCCAAGAAGACTTTTATCATTCCGGTGACCTTGAAGATCCTCGGTCAAACTGTCAAGACTGAGGCCTTTGTGGACAGTGGGGCCGACGGGGTTTTTATGGACCGCCAATTCGCCCTGAAACACTCTGTTCCCTTAGTACCCTTGGCATCGGAAATTGAGATTTGTGGGTTAAACGGGGAACCATTATCCCAAGGTAAAATTACCTCTTGCACTAGCCAGATTTCTTTGTTTATTGGAGCCACACACTCTGAAAAATTGTCCTTTTATGTGACTGTCTGTACTTTTGCCCCATTGGTGTTGGGGTTACCCTGGTTAAGGGCCCACAATCCTCAATTTGACTGGGTCTCTGGGGAGATTCTTAGTTGGGGTACTGATTGTTTCAGGAGTTGCTTGAGCCTTCCAGTCAGGCTCTCGCAGCTAAGTTTGCCAGGATTGCCAGGGTGTTATGCAGATTTTGCGGACGTGTTCTCCAAAAAAGTTGCAGAGGTACTACCTCCCCATCGCCCCTATGACTGTGCCATTGATTTGTTGCCAAATGCTAAGCTTCCCAAGAGCAGGTTGTACTCCCTGTCACGTCCTGAGACTCAGGCTATGGCAGAGTACATTCAGGAGAACTTGGCTAAGGGATTTATCAGACCTTCACAGTCTCCAGTTGGGTCGGGGTTCTTCTTCGTGGGTAAAAAGGACGGTTCGTTGCGACCCTGCATCGACTTCAGGGAATTGAACCGTATCACGATTAAAAACTCATACCCACTGCCTCTCATTTCGGTCTTGTTTGACCAGCTTTGTACTGCCACCATTTTTTCTAAGATTGACCTACGCGGTGCGTACAATCTAATCCGAATAAGAGAGGGGGATGAATGGAAGACTGCCTTCAATACCCACTCAGGGCATTATGAATATTTGGTGATGCCTTTTGGGCTCTGTAATGCCCCGGCAGTCTTCCAGGATTTCATGAATGATGTACTCAGGGAATATTTGGATAGATTCTTAGTTGTATACTTAGATGACATCCTAATCTTCTCCCATTCACTGGAGGAACATCGGAAGCATGTACGCTTAGTCCTCCAGAAACTCAGAGACCACCAGCTTGGGGCGAAGCTGGAGAAGTGCGAATTTGAAGTTCAGCAAATCGCATTTCTAGGATATATTATCTCCCCAGAAGGTTTCCAAATGGAGGGTTCCAAGGTACAGGCAGTCCTGGATTGGGTGCAGCCCACTAGTTTAAAGGCGCTTCAGCGTTTCCTGGGCTTTGCAAATTTTTATAGACGATTTATCGCTGGATTTTCGTCTATAGTGGCGCCCTTGGTGGCACTCACTAAGAAAGGGGCGGATGTTGCTCACTGGTCTTGTGAGGCTAAAGCGGCTTTTGCCCGTCTCAAAAGGGCATTTGTATCGGCCAAGGTGCTGCGACACCCAGATCCAGAGCGTCCTTTTGTGGTGGAGGTGGATGCCTCTGAGATGGGTATTGGGGCAGTGCTCTCTCAGATGGGAGTGTCTGATAATCGCCTTCATCCCTGTGCTTACTTTTCCCGTAAATTTTCGCCTGCCGAGATGAATTATGACGTGGGTAACCGGGAATTGTTGGCTATTAAGGATGCACTCGAGGAGTGGAGACACTGGCTTGAGGGGGCTAAGTTTGTGGTCTCAATTCTCACCGACCATAAGAATCTGGCATATTTAGAGTCAGCGAAGCGTCTCAATGCCAGGCAGGCACGATGGGCTTTGTTTTTTGCTCGCTTTAATTTTTTGATAACATATCGCCCTGGGTCAAAAAACATCAAGGCTGATGCGCTCTCGCGGAGTTTTGCTCCAATCCAGGAGACCACCGAGGAGCCGTTGCCCATTGTGTCCACATCATGTATTAAAGTGGGCATTACCCAGGACCTCTTATCATTAGTCCTTAGAGCACAGGATCAGGCTCCTCCAGACCTTCCGGTAGGTCTTTTGTTTGTGCCTCCTAGGTTAAGACAGCGAGTGTTCCTGGAATTCCATGCCAAGAAGTCAGCAGGTCACCCGGGTATTGCCAGAACTCAGGAGTTGCTATCTAGGGCGGTGTGGTGGCCCTCGGTGGCTAAGGATGTGGATCAGTGGGTTCGGGCATGTGACATCTGTGCCCGAAATAAGACTCCTAGAGGGGTTCCTGTTGGCCCATTACATCCACTCTCTATCCCATCTAAGCCATGGACCCACATTTCAATGGATTTTGTGGTGGACTTGCCCAAATCCTCGGGGATGACAGCCATCTGGGTTGTCGTTGACAGGTTTTCGAAGATGGCGCACTTCGTTCCACTGGTTGGGCTGCCATCGGCCAGACGCCTGTCTGAATTATTTATGCTGCATGTTGTGCGTCTCCACGGGTTGCCACTTGATGTGGTCTATGACCGCGGATCCCAGTTTGTGGCCAAATTCTGGAGGGCATTTTGTTCCGATCTCCAGATTTCTGTCAGCTTGTTGTCAGGCTACCATCCGCAGTCTAATGGGCAGACTGAAAGGGTGAACCAGTCCTTGGAGCAGTTCCTCAGGTGTTATGTCTCCAAGTGTCAGACTGACTGGGTTGCTCATCTGTCCATGGCGGAGTTTGCCTATAACAACGCGGCTCACTCTGCTACAGGGATCTCTCCCTTCCTTTGTCTGTATGGGCATCATCCTAAGGCCAATTCTTTTGACCCCCTGGACTCCACGCCTGGTGGTTCCTCTGTGGTTTCGGTCCTTAGAGGTATTTGGAGGAAAGTGAAGAAAGCCCTTGTGTCTGTGTCATTAGTGACCAAAAGGGTTTTTGATAAGCGGAAAAGACCCTGCAGCTTCAAATTAGGAGACTTCGTCTGGTTGTCTACCAAGAATTTGAAGTTGAGACAGCCATCTCATAAGTTAGGCCCCCGGTTCATCGGCCCTTATAAGATCACCAGGGTTATCAATCCGGTGGCATTTCAGTTAGATCTGCCCCGTTCTTTGGGTATCAATAAAACATTTCATTGTTCCCTTTTAAAACGGGCGATTAGTAATCCTTCTTCCAGTGGAAGACCTTCTCCTCTTCTGATACGTGGCCAGAGGGAGTTTGTTGTTGAAAGGATTCTTGACTCCAAGATGGTTCGGGGTCGGCTGTCATTTTTGGTGCACTGGAAGGGGTATGGCCCGGAGGAGCGGTCGTGGGTGCGCAGTTGTGATCTTCATGCCCCCAGACTGATACGCTCTTTCTTCTCGCAGTTCCCCGATAAACCCGGTGGTAGGGTTTTTTTGACCCCTCGTCAGAGGGGGGGGTACTGTTAGGGTCTCCTGCCCTGTGCTGCCACGTCGTCATGGCAACCGGGAGACAAGTGCTAGCGGAGTAACCTGAGCGCAGCTGATACTCCGGTTCGGGTCTTTTGCTGTGCAGTGGTTACAGGCTCTGTGCACGGCAGGGGATCCGGTGCTGGTTTTTGTGCTCACAGTCTGTGAGGTCTGAGTGGGGCGTGGACAGCACCTGCTATATAAGGTCTCTTCTCAGGTTAAGCAGATGCTGCTGAATCTTTGTTGGTTAGTCAGTTCCTAAAAGTTAGCCAGTACTGTGTAGCTTTGTATTTGTTGTTGCTTACTGCAAATAGGCCTGGGGATTTGGTATTACACTCTGCCAATCCAGACCTAGCAGTAAGACTGGAGTCAGTCGTTTAACTTGCTGGGGTTCTTTTGCTACTCTGTGAACTTAGCAAGTTTGCGGCTGTATTCTCAGAATTGCCTGCCTAAATCCTGTCTCACTGTGCAAGGTGTTCAGGGGTCAATTTAGTGGCAGTAAGCTGAACCTGTGCACTGCAAGTGAGGATTAGGATTGTGGAGACTCTCCTTGTGTCTATCATTCCATCTCTGACCAAGGAGTTTACTGCCACACCCGTTGGTAACCCTTTAGGGTTTTGCTGTTGCCCTTAGCAACAGCATTTCGGGTTCTCTACGTATTAAAACACAACATCTTGCTTTTTCCATCTGAGCATTACTAATACTAGGGAGACACCCAGTTTCTTAGCCTCTGGGCTTCTCTGTTCACTTTGTGTTTATTTTGTTACCCTATCACCTTCTGTGTACGTAATGTCATATTCCCCAGTCTGTCTGTGAGTTCATTTGTTTTGCATCCCTATCCGTTCAGACACCAGTACATTCCTGCAGGCACTGGTGTGCATAACAGTTCAGACACCAGTACATTCCTGCAGGCACTGGTGTGCATAACATAAACGACATGATTGTTAGATGCGCACCAAGCAAAGTAAGAATTCCAGACCCTATGGTAAATCCGAGCAGAAGCTGGCTTACGGGCCTTCAACATAGTTTGAATGACTGCCTCAGAAAATCCTTTGACCCTCAGTACGGAAGCTTCAAGAGCCACGCCGGCCCAGATCCTGGTAAACACAAGGGTCCTGAATGAGGAGGTCTGGTCACTGTGGAAGCAAAAGAGGACGCTCCAGCGGGAGACCCTGTTGGTCGGAGAACGAATGCCGTCTGGGCCATGCCTGAGCTATCTGAAGTAAGATTCCTCCTTCTTGCTTGAACTTCCTCACTACTCTGGGCAGAAGTGACACCGGAGGGAACACGTATGGCAGCCGAAAGTTCCATGGAATTGCCAGTGTGTCCACGAACTCTGCTTGAGTATCCCTTGTTCTTGCTTCGAAGACCGGAACCTTGTGATTGTGTCACGACGCCATCAGGTCTACATCTGGTAGACCCCATTTGTCCACTAGAAGTTGAAATACTTTGGGATGAAGGCTCCACTCTCTGGCGTGTACGTCCTGACTACTGAGGAAGTCCGCTTCCCAGTTGAGGACCCCCAGAATGAACACTGCCGAGATTGCTGGCAGATGGCGTTCCGCCCATTGAAGAATCTTTGACACTTCCATCATTGCCATGCGGCTTCGAGTGCCGCCTTGATGATTTATGTACGCATGGAACTCTACCCACAATTCCAGAATGTTTATCGGGAGGAGAGACTCCTCCCTGGTCCACCGACCCTGAAGAGTTAAAGTTGCTCCAACACCGCGCCCCCAACCCCTCAGACTGGCATCCGTCGTCAGGAGGACCCAGTTGGAGATCCAGAAGGGACGACTCCTGCACAATTGTTGGTCCTGTAGCCACCAGCTCAGTGACAGACAAACCTCCGGAGACAAGGAGATCATGTGAGACCTGATCCGGTGAGGCAGGCCATCCCACTTGGCAAGAATCCGCTTCTGCAGAGGGCAGAAATTAAATTGAGCGTATTCTACCATCATGAAATCTGACACCATGAGGCCTAGTACTAGCATCGCCGAGTGTATCGACACTCGTGGGCGAGAGAGAAAGCATCGCATTCTGACCTGAAGTTTCAAGACTTTCTCCTGAGACAAGAACAACCGCTGGTTGTGTGTGTCCAACAACGCCCCCAGGTGCACCATGCTCTGAGCAGGGACCAGGGATGATTTCTTTTAGTTGATGAGCCACCTGTGGGCTTGCAGAAACTGGACCGTCAGATCCAGATGACGGAGGAGAACGTCTGGGGAATTCACCAGGATCAGCAAGACGTCCAGATACGGTAGGATCCCGATACCCTGACGGCGGAGCAGGGCAGTCATCACCGCCATTACCTTGGTGAAGATTCGCGGAGCCATAGTCAGTCCAAAGGGTAAGGCCCGGAATTGATAATGGAGGTTGCCAATAGCAAACCGCAGGTATAGCTGATGCGACACGGCAATAAGTATATGTAGGTAAGCATATTTACCCTGCACAGAAACAATATAACCCAGCCAAATCTACAGGGGCCCATACACTACAACTATTTTACATGATTAATTTCATGCGATTTCGACCTTTCTGGAAGATATATCTTATGAAAAGTGTCAAATCGTATGTGTTTTACATCCAATCCAATCTGATGCGTGGCCCCGTGAGCATCGGATCGGAGCCCCTAGGTCGTTGGTGCTGCACTAATGATATATCGGAATTGGATTGAATCGGATGGAAAAAGTGTGTTTTTTGTGCATGTGATATATCACATGTGATGTATCACAGGGAAGTTTGATTGGCATTCTCAGGACACTCCCAGCCCCCCAATTCAGCCCATCAGCTATATCTTATGGTACAACTGTATGTCATACGATATATCACATGCGATTTATAGTGGCTTCATCAATCGCATTCGATATATTTTATGCAAAAATAGCACAAAAGTACCAAATCGTATGGAATCACTCCCGGGAAGGTCCCAGGGGAGTTCAGGGGAAATTGCACCCGACTTCAGCCTCAGACATATCGTTGTAGTGTATGGGCCCTTAACTCTCTCTGCACATCTATATCTGCGCCTTCTGCAGTGTACATGGTTTCGCCCATTAGAGAACATATTTGCTGCTGCGATCAGATCTGAATTAGGCCCTTGGTCTCTTTCTCTATTTTATGTGGTATTTCCACCTCATAACATGTTCAGGGGTTACTCCTGCTTTCTTGAACAATTTAGGGTGCTGAGGGATCGCAGAAACTCACTCCCTCCCCCTTGGCAGCAGCATCACTGGGGTTGTGGCATTTGGTGCGCAATAAACTCCTGCACGCGGCAAAGATGTGCTTGCCCAAACAGGGGGTGTGTCACTGTAGTGGCCTTGAGGGGAGTGTGTCCTCAAGGAACATCCTATTTTCATCACTCTGGGGCTATGCCCAGCATTCCTGGAGATACTGGGCTGCCCCCAGAGACAGTCTGTGCCATCATTGGTGGAGAACCATCAGACCTCCACCACTGATGGCTATCCCTACTCTGATACTGCATCCTCACCCTTCTGTTGTGTACAGGCTCATCTAGGGGGATATTTAATAAACATAATTATCTCAAATAAATAAATTAAAAAAGAGATAAATATCTATTTTCCAGTGGCGGCTGCAGCACAGTCTAAAAATAAGAATTTACTCACCGGTAATTCTATTTCTCGTAGTCCGTAGTGGATGCTGGGGACTCCGTAAGGACCATGGGGAATAGACGGGCTCCGCAGGAGACTGGGCACACTATAAGAAAGATTTGGTACTACCTGGTGTGCACTGGCTCCTCCCTCTATGCCCCTCCTCCAGACCTCAGTTAGGATACTGTGCCCGGAAGAGCGTACACAATAAGGAAGGATTTTGAATCCCGGGTAAGACTCATACCAGCCACACCAATCACACCGTATAACTCGTGATATTAAACCCAGTTAACAGTATGAAATATAACTGAGCCTCTCAACAGATGGCTCAACAATAACCCTTTAGTTAGGCAATAACTATATACAAGTATTGCAGACAATCCGCACTTGGGATGGGCGCCCAGCATCCACTACGGACTACGAGAAATAGAATTACCGGTGAGTAAATTCTTATTTTCTCTGACGTCCTAGTGGATGCTGGGGACTCCGTAAGGACCATGGGGATTATACCAAAGCTCCCAAACGGGCGGGAGAGTGCGGATGACTCTGCAGCACCGAATGAGAGAACTCAAGGTCCTCCTCAGCCAGGGTATCAAATTTGTAGAATTTAGCAAACGTGTTTGCCCCTGACCAAGTTGCAGCTCGGCAAAGTTGTAAAGCCGAGACCCCTAGGGCAGCCGCCCAAGATGAGCCCACCTTCCTCGTGGAATGGGCTTTCACTGATTTAGGATGCGGCAATCCAGCCGCAGAATGCGCCAGCTGAATTGTGCTACAAATCCAGCGAGCAATAGTCTGCTTAGAAGCAGGAGCACCTATTTTGTTGGGTGCATACAGGATAAAAAGCGAGTCAGTTTTCCTGACTCCAGCCATCCTGGAAACATATATTTTCAAGGCCCTGACTACGTCCAGTAACTTGGAATCCTCCAAGTCCCTAGTAGCCGCAGGAACCACAATAGGTTGGTTCAAGTGAAAAGCTGATACCACCTTAGGGAGAAACTGGGGACGAGTCCTCAATTCTGCCCTATCCATATGGAAAATCAGATAAGGGCTTTTACATGACAAAGCCGCCAATTCTGACACACGCCTGGCCGAAGCCAAGGCCAATAACATGACCACTTTCCACGTGAGATATTTCAGATCCACGGTTTTAAGTGGTTCAAACCAATGTGATTTTAGGGAACTCAACACCACATTGAGATCCCAAGGTGCCACAGGAGGCACAAAAGGGGGCTGAATATGAAGCACTCCCTTTACAAAAGTCTGAACTTCAGGCAGTGAAGCCAGTTCTTTCTGGAAGAAAATCGACAGAGCCGAAATCTGGACCTTAATGGAACCCAATTTTAGGCCCATAGTCACTCCTGACTGTAGGAAGTGCAGAAAAAGACCCAGCTGAATTTCCTCTGTAGGGGCCTTCCTGGCCTCACACCACGCAACATATTTTCGCCAAATGCGGTGATAATGGTTTGCGGTTACTTCTTTCCTGGCTTTTATCAGCGTAGGAATGACTTCCTCCGGAATGCCCTTTTCCTTTAGGATCCGGAATTCAACCGCCATGCCGTCAAACGCAGCCGCGGTAAGTCTTGGAACAGACAGGGCCCCTGCTGTAGCAGATCCTGTCTGAGCGGTAGAGGCCATGGGTCCTCTGATAACATTTCTTGAAGTTCCGGGTACCAAGCTCTTCTTGGCCAATCCGGAACCACGAGTATCGTTCTTACTCCTCGCCTTCTTATTATTCTCAGTACCTTTGGTATGAGAGGCAGAGGAGGGAACACATAAACCGACTGGTACACCCACGGTGTCACTAGAGCGTCCACAGCTATCGCCTGAGGGTCCCTTGACCTGGCGCAATATCTCTTTAGCTTTTTGATGAGGCGGGACGCCATCATGTCCACCTGTGGCCTTTCCCAACGGTTTACCAACAGTAGGAAGACTTCTGGATGAAGTCCCCACTCTCCCGGGTGTAGGTCGTGTCTGCTGAGGAAGTCTGCTTCCCAGTTGTCCACTCCCGGAATGAACACTGCTGACAGTGCTAGTACGTGATTTTCCGCCCATCGGAGAATCCTTGTGGCTTCTGCCATCGCCACCCTGCTTCTTGTGCCGCCCTGTCGGTTTACATGGGCGACTGCCGTGATGTTGTCTGATTGGATCAGAACCGGCTGGTTTTGAAGCAGGGGCCTTGCCTGACTTAGGGCATTGTAAATGGCCCTCAGTTCCAGAATGTTTATGTGTAGGGACGACTCCTGACTTGACCAAAGTCCCTGGAAATTTCTTCCCTGTGTGACTGCGCCCCAGCCCCGAAGGCTGGCATCCGTGGTCACCAGGACCCAGTCCTGTATGCCGAATCTGCGTCCCTCTAGAAGATGAGCACTCTGTAGCCACCACAGTAGAGACACCCTGGTCCTTGGAGACAGGGTTATCAGTTGATGCATCTGAAGATGCGATCCCGACCACTTGTCCAAGAGGTCCCACTGGAAGGTCCTTGCATGGAACCTGCTGAATGGAATTGCTTCGTACGAAGCCACCATTTTTCCCAGGACTCGTGTGCAGTGATGCACCGATACCCGTTTTGGTTTTAGGAGGTCTCTGACTAGAGATGACAGCTCCTTGGCTTTCTCCTGCGGGAGAAACACTTTTTTCTGTTCTGTGTCCAGAATCATCCCCAGGAACAGTAAGCGTGTGGAAGGAACCAGTTGTGACTTTGGAATGTTTAGAATCCAGCCATGCTGTTGTAGCACTTCCCGAGATAGTGCTACTCCGACCAGTAACTGCTCCCTGGACCTCGCCTTTATTAGGAGATCGTCCAAGTACGGGATAATTAAAACTCCCTTTTTTCGAAGGAGTATCATCATTTCTGCCATTACCTTGGTAAACACCCTCGGTGCCGTGGACAGTCCAAACGGTAGTGTCTGGAATTGGTAATGGCAATCCTGTACCACAAATCTGAGGTACTCCTGGTGAGGAAGGTAAATTGGGACATGCAGGTAAGCATCCTTGATGTCCAGGGATACCATGTAATCCCCCTCGTCCAGGCTTGCAATAACCGCCCTGAGCGATTCCATCTTGAACTTGAATCTTTTTATGTTCAAGGATTTCAAATTTAAAATGGGTCTCACCGAACCGTCCGGTTTCGGTACCACAAACAGTGTGGAATAGTAACCCCGTCCTTGTTGAAGTAGGGGTACTTTGACTATCACCTGCTGGGAATACAGCTTGTGAATTGCCTCTAGTACAGCCTCCCTGCCCGAGGGAGTTGTCGGTAAGGCCGATTTGAGGAAACGGCGGGGGGGAGGCGCCTCGAATTCCAGCTTGTACCCCTGAGATACTACTTGAAGGATCCAGGGATCCACCCGTGAGCGAACCCACTGATCGCTGAAATTTTTGAGGCGGCCCCCCACCGTACCTGGCTCCGCCTGTGGAGCCCCACCGTCATGCGGCGGATTTGGAAGAAGCGGGGGAGGACTTTTGTTCCTGGGAACCTGCTGCGTGGTGCAGCTTTTTTCCCCTTCCTCTGCCTCTAGACAGAAAGGACCTGCCTTTTCCCCCGCCTATTTTTCTGGGGTCGAAAGGACTGTACCTGATAATACGGCGCTTTCTTAGGCTGTGAGGGGACATGGGGCAAAAATGCTGACTTCCCAGCTGTTGCTGTGGAAACAAGGTCTGAGAGACCATCCCCGAATAACTCCTCACCCTTATAAGGCAAAACTTCCATGTGCCTTTTAGAATCTGCATCCCCTGTCCACTGCCGAGTCCATAAGCCTCTCCTAGCAGAAATGGACAATGCACTTATTCTAGATGCCAGCCGGCAGATCTCCCTCTGTGCATCTCTCATGTACAAGACTGAGTCTTTTATATGCTCTACGGTTAGCAATATAGTGTCCCTGTCCAGGGTGTCAATATTTTCCGACAGGGAATCTGACCAAGCAGCAGCAGCACTGCACATCCACGCTGAAGCAATAGCTGGTCTCAGTATAACACCAGTGTGTGTATATATAGACTTTAGGATAGCCTCCTGCTTTCTATCAGCAGGTTCCTTTAGGGCGGCCGTATCCGGAGACGGTAGTGCCACCTTTTTAGACAAACGTGTGAGCGCTTTATCCACCCTAGGGGGAGTTTCCCAACGTGACCTATCCTCTGGCGAGAAAGGGAACGCCATTAGTAATTTTTTTGAAATCACCAATTTTTTATCAGGGAAATCCCACGCTTCTTCACACACTTCATTTAATTCTTCAGATGGGGGAAAAACTATTGGTAGCTTTTTCTCCCCAAACATAATACCCCTTTTTGAGGTACCTGGGTTTATATCAGAAATGTGTAAAACCTCTTTCATTGCCTCAATCATGCAACGAATGGCCCTAGTGGACATTAAATTTGACTCATCGTCGTCGACACTGGTATCAGTATCCGTGTCGACATCTGTGTCTGCCATCTGAGGTAGTGGGCGTTTTAGAGCCCCTGATGGCCTTTGAATTGCCTGGGCAGGCACGAGCTGAGAAGCCGGCTGTCCCGCATTTGGCATGTCGTCAAATTTTTTATGTAAGGAGTCGACACTTGCACGTAATTCCTTCCATAAGTCCATCCACTCAGGTGTCTGCCCCGCAGGGGGTGACATCACATTTATAGGCATCTGCTCCGCCTCCACATAAGTCTCCTCATCAAACATGTCGACACAGCCGTACCGACACACCGCACACACACACAGGGAATGCTCTTAAAGGAGACAGGACCCCACAAAAGCCCTTTGGGGAGACAGAGAGAGAGTATGCCAGCACACACCAGAGCGCTATATAATGCAGGGACTAACTGAATTATGTCCCCTATAGCTGCTATAATATTTACTGCGCCTCAAATTTGTGCCCCCCCTCTCTTTTTTTCCCTTTTCTGTAGTGTAGACTGCAGGGGAGAGTCAGGGAGCTTCCTTCCAGCGGAACTGTGAGGGAGAAATGGCGCCAGTGTGCTGAGGGAGATGGCTCCGCCCCTTTTTTGGCGGACTTTCCCCCCGCTTTTTTCTGTATTCTGGCAGGGGTAATTACCACATATATAGCCTCTGGGGCTATATATTGTGGTTATTTTGCCAGCCAAGGTGATTTTATTGCTGCTCAGGGCGCCCCCCCCCAGCGCCCTGCACCCTCAGTGACCGGAGTGTGAAGTGTGTATGAGGAGCAATGGCGCACAGTTGCAGTGCTGTGCGCTACCTTGGTGAAGACTGAAGTCTTCTGCCGCCGATTTTCCGGACCATCTTCTTGCTTCTGGCTCTGTAAGGGGGACGGCGGCGCGGCTCCGGGAACGAACACCAAGGACGGGTCCTGCGGTCGATCCCTCTGGAGCTAATGGTGTCCAGTAGCCTAAGAAGCCCAAGCTAGCTGCAAGCAGGTAGGTTCGCTTCTTCTCCCCTTAGTCCCTCGTTGCAGTGAGCCTGTTGCCAGCAGGTCTCACTGTAAAAATAAGAATTTACTTACCGATAATTCTATTTCTCATAGTCCGTAGTGGATGCTGGGGACTCCGTAAGGACCATGGGGAATAGCGGCTCCGCAGGAGACTGGGCACATCTAAAGAAAGCTTTAGGACTATCTGGTGTGCACTGGCTCCTCCCCCTATGACCCTCCTCCAAGCCTCAGTTAGGATACTGTGCCCGGACGAGCGTACACAATAAGGAAGGATTTTGAATCCCGGGTAAGACTCATACCAGCCACACCAATCACACCGTATAACCTGTGATCTGAACCCAGTTAACAGCATGATAACAGAGGAGCCTCTGAAAGATGGCTCACAACAATAATAACCCGATTTTTGTAACAATAACTATGTACAAGTATTGCAGACAATCCGCACTTGGGATGGGCGCCCAGCATCCACTACGGACTATGAGAAATAGAATTATCGGTAAGTAAATTCTTATTTTCTCTAACGTCCCAAGTGGATGCTGGGGACTCCGTAAGGACCATGGGGATTATACCAAAGCTCCCAAACGGGCGGGAGAGTGCGGATGACTCTGCAGCACCGAATGAGAGAACTCCAGGTCCTCCTCAGCCAGGATATCAATTTTGTAGAATTTTACAAACGTATTTGCTCCTGACCAAGTAGCTGCTCGGCAAAGTTGTAAAGCCGAGACCCCTCGGGCAGCCGCCCAAGATGAGCCCACCTTCCTTGTGGAGTGGGCATTTACAGATTTTTGGCTGTGGCAGGCCTGCCACAGAATGTGCAAGCTGAATTGTACTACAAATCCAACGAGCAATAGTCTGCTTAGAAGCAGGAGCACCCAGCTTGTTGGGTGCATACAGGATAAACAGCGAGTCAGATTTCCTGACTCCAGCCGTCCTGGAAACATATATTTTCAGGGCACTGACAACGTCTAGCAACTTGGAGGCCTCCAAGTCCCTAGTAGCCGCAGGCACCACCAATAGGTTGGTTCAGGTGAAACGCTGAAACCACCTTGGGGAGAAACTGAGGACGAGTCCTCAATTCCGCCCTGTCCGAATGGAAAATCAGATAAGGGCTTTTTCAGGATAAAGCCGCCAATTCTGACACGCGCCTGGCCCAGGCCAGGGCCAACAGCATGACCACATTTCATGTGAGATATTTTAACTCCACAGATTTAAGTGGTTCAAACCAATGTGACTTTTGGAACCCAAAACTACATTGAGAACCCAAAGTGCCACTGGAGGCACAAAAGGAGGCTGTATATGCAGTACCCCTTTTACAAACGTCTGAACTTCAGGGACTGAAGCTAGTTCTTTTTTGGAAGAAAATTGACAGGGCCGAAATTTGAACCTTAATGGACCCCAATTTCAGGCCCATAGACACTCCTGTTTGCAGGAAATGTAGGAATCGACCCAGTTGAATTTCCTCCGTCGGGCCTTACTGGCCTCGCACCACGCAACATATTTTCGCCAATTGCGGTGATAATGTTTTTGCGGTTACATCCTTCCTGGCTTTGATCAGGATAGGGATGACTTCATCCGGAATGCCTTTTTTCCTTCAGGATCCGGCGTTCAACCGCCATGCCGTCAAACGCAGCCGCGGTAAGTCTTGGAACAGACAGGGTCCTTGCTGGAGCAGGTCCCTTCTTAGAGGTAGAGGCCACGGATCTTCCGTGAGCATCTCTTGAAGTTCCGGTTACCAAGTTCTTCTTGGCCAATCCGGAACCACGAATATAGAGCTTACTCCTCTCCATCTTATCAATCTCAGTACCTTGGGTATGAGAGGCAGAGGAGGGAACACATACCCTGACTGGTACACCCACGGTGTTACCAGAGCGTCTACAGCTTATTGCCTGAGGGTCCCTGGACCTGGCGCAATACCTGTCGAGTTTTTAATCATGTGGAAGACTTCTGGGTGAAGTCCCCACTCTCCCGGGTGGAGGTCGTGCTGAGGAAGTCTGCTTCCCAGTTGTCCACTCCCGGAATGAATACTGCTGACAGTGCTATCACATGATTTTCCGCCCAGCGAAGAATCCTTGCAGCTTCTGCCATTGCCCTCCTGCTTCTTGTGCCACCCTGTCTGTTTACGTGGGTGACTGCCGTGATGTTGTCCGACTGGATCAACACCGGCTGACCTTGAAGCAGAGGTCTTGCTAAGCTTAGAGCATTGTAAATGTCCCTTAGCTTCAGGATATTTATGTGAAGTGATGTCTCCAGGCTTGACCATAAGCCCTGGATATTCCTTCCCTGTGTGACTGCTCCCCAGCCTCGCAGGCTGGCATCCGTGGTCACCAGGACCCAGTCCTGAATGCCTAATCTGCGGCCCTCTAGAAGATGAGCACTCTGCAACCACCACAGGAGGGACACCCTTGTCCTTGGTGACAGGGTTATCCGCTGATGCATCTGAAGATGCGACCCGGACCATTTGTCCAGCATGTCCCACTGGTGCGTGGAATCTGTCGAATGGGATTGCTTCGTAGGAAGCCACCATTTTACCCAGAACCCTTGTGCATTGATGCACTGAGACTTGGCTCGGTTTTAGGAGGTTCCTGACTAGCTCGGATAACTCCCTGGCTTTCTCCTCCGGGAGAAACACCTTTTTCTGGACTGTGTCCAGGATCATCCCTAGGAACAGAAGACACGTAGTCGGAACCAGGTGCGATTTTGGAATATTGAGAATCCAATCGTGCTGCCGCAACACTACCTGAGATAGTGCTATACCGACCTCCAACTGTTCCCTGGATCTTACCCTTATCAGGGAATTGTCCAAGTAAGGGATAACTAAAATTCACTTCCTTCGAAGGAATATCATCATTTCGGCCATTACCTTGGTAAAGACCTGGGGTGCCGTGGACCATCCATACGGCAGCGTCTGAACTGATAGTGACAGTTCTGTACCATAAACCTGAGGTACCCTTGGTGAGAAGGGTAAATTTTGACATGAAGGTAAGCATCCTTGATGTCCCGAGACATCATGTAGTCCCCTTCTTCCAGGTTCGCAATCACTGCTCTGAGTGACTCAATCTTGAATTTGAACCTCTGTATGTAAGTGTTCAAAGATTTTAGATTTAGAATCGGTCTCACCGAGCCGTCCGGCTTCGGTACCACAACAGTGTGGAATAATACCCCGTTCCCTGTTGCAGGAGGGGTATCTTGATTATCACCTGCTGGGAATACAGCTTGTGAATGGCTTCCAAAACTGTCTCCCTGTCAGAAGGAGACATCGGTGAAGCCGACTTTAGGAAACGGCGAGGGGGAGACGTCTCGAATTCTAATTTGTACCCCTGAGATATCACCTGAAGGATCCAGGGGTCTACTTGCGAGTGAGCCCACTGCGCGCTGAAATTCATTGAGACGGGCCCCCCACCGTGCCTGATTCTGCTTGTAAAGCCCCAGCGTATACTGAGGGCTTGGCAGAGGCGGGAGAGGGTTTCTGTTCCTGGGAACTGGCTGATTTCTGCAGCCTTTTTCCTCTCCCTCTGTCACGGGGCAGAAATGAGGAACCTTGTCCACGAAAAGACTGCGCCTGATAATACGGCGTCTTCTCATGTTGAGAGGCGACCTGGGGTACAAACGTGGAATTCCCAGCTGTTGCCGTGGCCACCAGGTCTGAAAGACCGACCCCAAATAACTCCTCCCCTTAATAAAGCAATACTTCCAAATGCCGTTTGGAATACGCATCACCTGACCACTGACGTGTCCATAACCCTCTACTGGTAGAAATGGACAACGCGCTTAGACTTGATGCCAGTCGGCAAATATTCCGCTGTGCATCACGCATATATAGAAATGCATCTTTTAAATGCTCTATAGGCAAAAATATACTGTCCCTATCTAGGGTATCAATATTTTCAGTCAGGGAATCCGACCACGCCAACCCAGCACTGCACATCCAGGCTGAGGCGATTGCTGGTCGCAGTATAACACCAGTATGTGTGTAAATACCTTTTAGGATACCCTCCTGCTTTCTATCAGCAGGATCCTTAAGGGCGGCCATCTCAGGCGAAGGTAGAGCCCTTACAAGCGTGTGAGCGCTTTATCCACCCTAGGGGGTGTTTCCCAACGCACCCTAACCTCTGGCGGGAAAGGATATAATGCCAATAACATTTTAGAAATTATCAGTTGTTATCGGGGGAAACCCACGCATCATCACACACCTCATTTAATTTCTCAGATTCAGGAAAACTACAGGTAGTTTTTCCTCACCGAACATAATACCCCTTTTTTGGTGGTACTCGTATTATCAGAAATGTGTAAAACATTTTTCATTGCCTCAATCATGTAACGTGTGGCCCTACTGGAAGTCACATTCGTCTCTTCACCGTCGACACTGGAATCAGTATCCGTGTCGGCGTCTATCTCTGCCATCTGAGGTAACGGGCGCTTTAGAGCCCCTGACGGCCTATGAGACGTCTGGACAGGCACAAGCTGAGTAGCCGGCTGTCTAATGTCAACCACTGTCTTTTATACAGCGCTGACACTGTCACGTAATTCCTTCCAACAGTTCATCCACTCAGGTGTCGACCCCCTAGGGGGTGACATCACTATTACAGGCAATCTGCTCCGTCTCCACATAATTTTTCTCCTCATACATGTCGACACAAAAGTACCGACATACAGCACACACACAGGGAATGCTCTGATAGAGGACAGGACCCCACTAGCCCTTTGGGGAGACAGAGGGAGAGTTTGCCAGCACACACCAGAGCGCTATATATATACAGGGATAACCTTATATAAGTGTTTTTCCCCTTATAGCTGCTGTATAGTTAATACTGCGCCTAATTAGTGCCCCCCTCTCTTTTTTAACCCTTTCTGTAGTGTAGTGACTGCAGGGGAGAGCCAGGGAGCTTCCCTCCAACGGAGCTGTGAGGGAAAATGGCGCCAGTGTGCTGAGGAGATAGGCTCCGCCCCTTTTTCGCTGACTTTTCTCCTGCTTTTTTATGGATTCTGGCAGGGGTTAAATGCATCCATATAGCCCAGGAGCTATATGTGATGCATTTTTGGCCATCCAAGGTGTTTTTATTGCGTCTCAGGGCGCCCCCCCCCAGCGCCCTGCACCCTCAGTGACCGGAGTGTGAAGTGTGCTGAGAGCAATGGCGCACAGCTGCAGTGCTGTGCGCTACCTTGTTGAAGACAGGACGTCTTCTGCCGCCGATTTTCCGGACCTCTTCTGCCTTCTGGCTCTGTAAGGGGGCCGGCGGCGCGGCTCTGGGACCCATCCAAGCTGGGCCTGTGATCGTCCCTCTGGAGCTAATGTCCAGTAGCCTAAGAAGCCCAATCCACTCTGCGCGCAGGTGAGTTCGCTTCTTCTCCCCTTAGTCCCTCGATGCAGTGAGCCTGTTGCCAGCAGGTCTCACTGAAAATAAAAAACCTAATCTAAAACTTTCACTAAGAAGCTCAGGAGAGCCCTTAGTGTGCACCCTTCTCGTTCGGGCACAGAGATCTAACTGAGGCTTGGAGGAGGGTCATAGGGGGAGGAGCCAGTGCACACCAGTTAGTCCCAAAGCTTTCTTTAGATGTGCCCAGTCTCCTGCGGAGCCGCTATTCCCCATGGTCCTTACGGAGTCCCCAGCATCCACTTAGGACGTTAGAGAAATAAAAAACCTAACATATACTTTCTTTCTAGGAGCTCAGGAGAGCCCCTAGTGTGCATCCAGCTCGGCCGGGCACAGAAATCTAACTGAGGTCTGGAGGAGGGGCATAGAGGGAGGAGCCAGTGCACACCAGGTAGTACCAAATATTTCTTATAGTGTGCCCAGTCTCCTGCGGAGCCCGTCTATTCCCCATGGTCCTTACGGAGTCCCCAGCATCCACTAGGACGTCAGAGAAATTCAAATAGGGGAGCCACACCAGCTGCCAGTGAGTGCCGGGCGGTGATGTTTGGCAGTGTTTGGGGTGGCAGCTGGTGTGGCACCCCTATTTGAATTTTGGACTGTGCTGCAGGTGCCACTGGAAAATATTTATCTCTTTTTTTATTATTATTGAGATGTTTATTAAATATCCCCCCTAATGCTGAATTGTCTTACTGTTCCTGCGACTTACCAATGCTTTCCTTACAATGTATTCCCTACTACCTTTACCCCATGTCTTTGTATTCTCTCATCTGTTGTTTTATTGCTGTGTGATGTTCCCAGAAATCAGTTTACACTGTATTGTACCCATGATATGTCACGATAACACATTGCTATGTCTATTCCTTGTACGGTGTTGCAGACAGCTTTGTAGCACCTTAAAAAAAAATAGAATAACTATATTGGAGCAGTGACTGCATTGTGATTGTTAATACTGTATGATAATTTTTCTGCATAGACATGCCAGCAATGGCACCGCATCGTGCAGCCCGATCCCACCCAAATTTGCACAATTTTGTATGCGACCCGAAGGGACTGCAAACAAAGTTGTGTGAGTCCAAACTACTGTAAAGTTCGGACTAACTTGTGGGGGTGGAAACATTGCCCGCAATTGTACTGTTTGCAAACCATGCCAGTACTGCATACTGTACATAGCACTCCATGGATGTCCGATGGGTCTGGCGATTGTTACCATCAGTGGGGAGCCCCGATGTTTTCCAATACCTACGTTGCCCTAAGCCATTGTTAGTTTCTAGTTGATGGATGGAAAACGATTTTCTGCAAAGCAAGTAACGCGGAAAAGAGGCATGGCCTTGTGTGGGCGGGGCGTTATATCATCAATTGATGAGCCCCAATTTGGAAAAACGGACAGTGGGAGCAGTGAAAAGTGTAGAGAAGAAATCCAGAGAAGTTGGCCATGGCAACCAATCAGCATTCAAGTAACAACTATCATTTGCATACTATACAACTGTACGGAGCAGCTGATTGGTTGACATGGGCAACTTCTCCACTCTTTTCACTGCTTCATGACCCCTCAGTACAGCAGTAGGTGGTTGAACGGCAGTGTCCGCACACAGCAGTGACTTATTGTGTCAGTGTATCCCGGACCCTGCTTCCTGCACCAGCCCGGAGTACGAGTCCAGGCAGCCTAGCCTCCTGTGTGTGTGTGTCCCAGATGCTCGCCCGACCTTTTCCGCACAGAGGAGGTGCCCTGCACAGCAGCGCAGCAGTAACTCCGTACACGGGCGGGGTCAGGGGTTACCGGAAAGTGAGTGGGGTTACCCGGCCGAATCTGCTTCCGGGGCAGTGTGCCCTGCATGTGCGCGCTGTGCAGCAGCGTGTTGTTGTTGCTGTAGTGAGAATAGAGGCAAGCGAGTGTGCCCTGTTCGGGTAACTGAATATGGCGGCAGCTCCGTGGAATCGCGTCCATATCCCGCGTCCCGCCATCCAGTGCCAGGTGTCCGTGCTGCTAAGAGACAGTACAGGTGACCGCGTGTGTACATGTACGGTAGAGCCTAGTTTCTCTTCATGGAAAGGACCTTTCTAGTGATGGGAATCAGTGTAGCGACTAGTTTCCCTTCGTCGAGAGGACTTTTCCCATAAGTCAGTAATCTTACCCCTAGCTAGTGCGGTAACTGGCTGCTTCCAGATCACATGTGCTGTATCTATAATAGTAGTAATAATTTGGCACTGATCGAGAACATTAATTTAGTTGAGACCTTTTTATATCTCGCGGGGATTATGTAATGTCAATATAATTTTACCAGCTGAGAGTCTGCATTGTCACTGCTATTATTATTATTATTGTTTATTTATATTGCGCCCCAAGTTTTTCGCAGCAGCTAAAGGGCCCTACACATTAGGCGATAACACTAAATGATATGAATGTTTTCGTTCATATCGTTCAGTGTGTAGGCACCAACGATGAACGGCACAGCGCTCGTTCATCGTTGGTGCCGGGTCGCTCATGCATGCAGGCCAATATGGACAATCTCATCCATATTAGCATGCAGTGCTATGGAGCCGGGTGACAGGGGGAGTGAAGAAACTACACTTCCCCAAACCTCTGCCGCCGGGTCGGCCGTCGCCGGGCACCTCGACGGTGCATCGTCGAGTGTGTAGGGGGCATAACACATACACACCAACATTTTACAAATAAAAATCGGTGCAAATTAGAAAAGGGGGTGTGACCACGGTTCAATGGAAGTTTGGAGAGTCAAAAATCGGTACAGACCATTTAAAATAAAAAATAAAAAAGGTACTGTACCTGCCAAAAAGTTACAGTTGGAAGGTATACCTGACAAAGTACATAAATGAGCAAAACAAGAAAACAGTGATTTACAGTATAAGACAATGTAGGACAAATACATAGTATATTAACATTTCTTCATCAGGGAATAGGACACTGAAGTAATCATCAGGGTGGCAGAAACCAAGGGTTACATGCTGTAGGGTATATGGAGTAGAAAACAGTCTAAAGCTGGGGACACACTAGACAATATTTGAAACAATTTGCACCCTTACGACAGCTTGGAACACAAATCGTCAAGTGTATACGCTCTGTTTGCGTAATCCTGCGGCCGCCAGGAATGTTTTCTGGTCGGCCCTACATGCAGCACAATCTGAAAATATCAATGACAGCATACTCCTGGATGCGGTCACTGACAATATCTTTTGCAAGATTGCATGTACTATATCATTTGTCTGGGAGTTCAAGGGAAATTGTTGATGACAACACATATTTCTGCAGCGGGGTATACTGGTATTCCACAGGGAATAACATCGGGGGGTGTAGAGTTGGATCTTGATCCGAGGCACCAACAGGCTAAAGCTTTGACTGTTCCCAGGATGCACTGCACCGCCTCTATAGCCCCGCCTTCAGGCACTGGAGCTCAGTTTGTAAGTTGGTGCCTGCAGTGCAGGTCACTAACAGGTGGGGCTGCGCTAGGCAGCCCTGAAGAGCGCTTTTTAGAAGACTTCAAGGGCCGCAGCACTTTCTATGTCTTTATGACATACTGTGCTGTGGCTCCATCACCTCCCTCAGCGGCGCTGCAAACTCCAGCGGCCTGATTCCCGGGTACTTGCACACCGAGACACACCGGTTTCTTAGGCACACCACCGCTGTCATTCTCCTGGATCGCGTGGCTGCACTAAAGGGAGGAGGTAAGAGGGTCCCCCAGGTGGGACCCGCCGGTAAATCTCGATTCGGTCGTGGTCCCAGGAGACGGACCGCGCCGCTGGCGTGGACACTGTGTCACACAGGGACCCCACTATATCCACCAGGGCAAGGAGCTTAGGTCGGATTTACTAAATTCCGTTTGTAAAAGGCACCACAGTACCCGGTGGTGAAGTCCAGCAGAGGGGATAAGGTGCTGACCTGTAGCCCCTCCCCCAGCTCCGGGCGCTATCTACTGCTTGTGTACCCGCCCTGGAGCTGCATATCTCTCTCTTCCTCACTCCCTGAAGAGATTTTGGCACCATTACATAGCTGGTCTGATCTCCGGGACTGCGGGGCACTGTCTCCTCTGTAAAGCCGCCTGTATCATCAGCGCTGTGCATTTACAGACACTTAAGTATTCTACATGTCATTTTAGACAGTGTTAGTTAAGAACAAGTGTACTGCTATCTGAATATTTAGTACAAGTATTCTGTGATATACATCCAGTGTTTTCTGTGCATTGTTATATCTGTATATATACAGAAGTATATGTAATACTAGTCCACTGCAGTTTTATTGTTTATATGTAATAATTCCTGCATTGTACCTGTGACTGAGTGTGCCTATAGCTGCTGTGTAGATTCCTTTCTTGTGTATCACCCGTTTTGCTATCACTATATTCTGTACCCTGGGAAACTAAGTGCATCAGGGTCTCCTATAATATATAGTGCTACACAGGGTGTAGTGTTTGTATTTCTTACTGTGTTGTTCAGTCACACCGCTTAAATCCTCTGTTTTTGCTCTGTGTTTACTGTCACAAAACACAGGGGATTATTTGCTGGTTTTTGTGTTTGGCTATATTGTACTGTTATGCCCTAAGGCTACATCCCATACAATGTCTGCTACACAGGGCGGGATATCCGCGGACGCTCCTGCATCATGCAGTGCTGTCGTTACGGATTCTCTAGTGGGGGAAGTCTTAGCTGCTGGTTCAGGCGCGAGGTGTCATACATCTCCCAGTCCGCCTGTGGCCAATCAGGACAAACCTTGGGCAGCTTTTTCAAAAATACTGACTACGCTTGTAACATGTCTTACGCCCGCTGTGGGGCCTCCCGTGCCATTACAGCCACATATTGTTCCTGTAGTCAATCCGCCATGGGCGGATACCCTGTCTACCCAGTTACAGCAATTAAATCAGACTTTGGTTAGACAAAAGTCCAGTCCACGCCTCTCTTGGGGCCAATGGGTCATCGAAAAAGGCCATTTCTTCCTCACAATCCACTAATATTTCGGATAATTCTTCCAATGAGGATAGGGAATCTACTGATCCGTCAGTATCCGTCGTATATATTACCACAGCCTCTTACTATATTCAGGAGGCGGCCTCTGATCCTGCATGGTGGCCAAGGCTTCTACTACGTCTATCCTGGCTCGTCGGATTCTGTGGTTGAGGTCCTTGAAGGTGGACATGGACTCTAAAAAGACCTTGGTTGTGCTTCCTTTCAAGGGAGACATACTATTTGAGGAGGATCTGAACAAGGTTGTGACTAACTTGGCGACGGCCAAGACTGCATTTCTCCGGCTGAGTACAACTTTTCGTTCCTTTCGGCCTCCAAGTAAAGCAAAAGGTTAGGCGTATCCGAGAAAGGCTTCTACTTCCAAGACCACTAAGCCCAAATCTAAACAATCCTGGGCCACCCGTCAGCCTGCTTCCAAACAAGACAAGCATGCTACATGATGGGGCGGGCCTCCCCCTGGGGGCCCCAGGGTGGGAGGCCGACTTCTGCAGTTCGCCCAGGCCTGGTTAAAGACCACTTCAGACGCCTTGGTGTGGGAAGTTGTTTTTCACGGGTACGCAGTCTCTTTCAAGAGACGTCCCCCTCGCCAGTTCTGCACAACGGTTATCCCATTGGATCCATTAAAAGCGCAAGCTCTACACTTGGTTGTACAATCCCTCCTGGACACAGCAGTGGTACCAGTACCTCTATCCCAGAGAGGCAGGGGATACTATTCGACCCTGTTTCTAGTTCCGAAAACCAAACAGGTCTTTCCGGCCTATCTTCAACCTCAAATCATTGAACAAGTTTGTGAGAGTGTCCAAATTTCATATGGAAACCCTGCGCTCTATTGTGCTGGCCATGGAACCCGAGGACTATATGGTATCCCTGGACATACAGGATGCTTTCCTGCACATACCTATTGCCATTTGGCATCAGCAATATCTGCGGTTTGCTATTGGCAACCCTCATTTTCAATTCCAGGCTCTGCCATTGGTCTGGCCACTGCACCTCGGATTTTCACCTAGGTCATGGCTTTCCTCCGTCGTCAGGGAATCCGGATCCTGTCGTATCTGGACGACTTGCTGATTCTGGCGAACTCCCAGGATGTCCTCCTCAGTCAAATGGAGATGTTGGTCCAATTCTTACAAGCCCACGGGTGGCTCATCAATTGGAAGAAGTCCTCCCTGGTACCTGCTTGGAGCATGGTGCACCTGTGGGCGCTGCTGGACACACAGAGCCAATGAATGTTTCTATCTCCGGAGAAGGTCCTGAAGCTGCAGGACAAGATCAGATGCTTCCTCTCTCGCCCAAGAGTGTCCATACACTCGGTGATGCAAGTACTGGGCCTCGTGGTGTCGGCTTTCGACATGGTAGAGTATGTTCAATTTCATTCCCGCCCTCTGCAGAGGTTAATACTTTCAAAATGGGACAGCCTGCCTCATTGGATAAGGTCTCAAATGATCTCCTTGACTCCGGAGGTGGTGGCTACAGGACCAACAGTTGAGCAGGTGTCATCCCTTCTGTATCTCTGACTGGGTCCTCCTGACAACAGATGCCAGTCTGCGAAGTTGGGGCGCGGTGTTTAAGCAACACTCACTCCAGGGTTGGTGGACCGGGGAAGAATCTCTCCTCCCGATAAATATTCTGGAATTGCGGGCAGTGTTAAATGCGTTGACACTGGCGCTGCCTCTGGTACAGAACAGGCCTATTCAAGTACAATCAGACAACGCCACCACGGTGGCCTACATAAATCATCAAGGCGGCACTTGAAGCCGCATGGCAATGGTGGAAGTGTCAAAAATCCTACAATGGGTGGAACGCCATCTGCCAGCCATATCTGCAGTGTTCATTCCGGGAGTCCTCAACTGGGAAGCGGACTTCCTCAGTCATCAGGACGTGCACGCCGGAGAGTGGAGTCTTCATCATGAAGTCTTTCAACTCCTAGTGGACAAGTTGGCCTACCAGATGTAGATCTGATGGCATCTCAACATCACAAGGTTCCGTTCTTCGGAGCAAGGACAAGGGATCCTCACGCAGTGTTCGTGGACGCATTGGCAGTTCCATGGAACTTTAGGCTGCCATATGTGTTGCTTCCAGTGTCACTCCTGCCCAGGGTACAGCGGAAGTTCACGCAAGAAAGAGGAATTTCTACTCCTAGTCGCTCCAGCATGGCCCAGACAGCATTGGTTCTCAGACCTGCAGGGTCTCTCGATAGAGCGTCCTCTTCTACTTCCTAAATGCATATAAAGAAAAGGAGACAAGACAAAAGAAATCCTTTTCGGGAGCACTCTTATTTGAAAATGGTAATGATAATTAATCAGTTGTAGTGAAATGATATGATGATGAATAATCTAAAACTTGGCTTTTATTTTATCCCATTAAAATATCGACCTATGTATTCCAAACATATTAAATATCTATTAATCAAAAATAGAAGAGAGAAAGGTGAAATAAATTAGATGAGTGAGAGTGAGCAGATTAGAACTGCCCCACCAGTGTTTTCACATGAAGATATAGGTGATCATCTTGGTGATATCCACAGTGCCTGGTATTCCTAAGCGGTCCTCCTTCAAAGTACTAACCAGGTCTATCCTATCAGCTTCCGAGATAGAAGATCGGGCTACTCTCAGGATAGTACGACCTTGAATGATGAAGATGACATATGAAAGAAGAGAGAACCCACTTCTGCTGTCTGTACTCTGCCTACTATACGTCACTGGATAAATTGGCCCCAGGCTTTTCCAGATGAGAGAGTGTTGGAAAAGAGAACCATCACCAGTTTTTGATAGGCGAAGATCATAAATTGGTTGATCTACCTCCACTTAGGATTAAGGCAGAAGGAAGAAAGGAGCACTTCTGCTTTCTGTTGTGATAGCCAAATGTACGCTGGGAAGGGCAGAACCCTTGCCAGCACAGCTATCAGCCAGATGAGAGAGTGCTGAGAAGAGATAGAGCTCTAACAGATAATCAGAAATGTATAATTTGTTTGAACTAATTCATTCAAATAATATTCAAAATATTATAACTGATCTCCTCTTATTTTCCTATGCCAAAGTGCATAAGAATAATACAGTGATTTTCATATACAGGAGATCAATTAATATTCACACACTTTTTCTGATTAAATTATATCCTGAGCATTTATCAATCAACATATGCTGGTAATTCAGATGAGGTATTTAGGCAGAGGTGGCATCTCGTGGTGATTTAGCAAAATCATAAATATCTAGAGTACCTTAAATGATAAATAATTGTTGGCAGGAAGGTCCCAATCTCTCACATAAAGATATAAAGAAACACTGTTGCAGAAAAATACTCCAGCAGAAAGTCTGCAAAATCAGTTAGTTATCACATAAAGATATGAGAGAAACAATGTTGCAAAAAAAGTTTTCCAGCAATAGGTCTACAGAATCAATCACTTGGTAAATTAACCTTGTATAGGCTTGTAACAATTCTGCAATGAAATTTCATTAGTATATAGAACTCATATCAGTTCAGAAATGCATAAACCACATGAATGGAAAAATAATGTGCAACAAATGTATCAAAGTGTAACAGAGTATCACATAAGTATGCAACATATATATTTTTAAATGAAATAGATGCACCTTTTTGATGCTTTCGTTTTTGTACTAGAGGTTTGTAGAGGGTACCCCTGGCGCTTGGTCTTTTAAAGATGATTACAAATACAATTCAAAGACAATACCATATAACGCATGCCAAATATCTCTAGATGGCCAGTATTGCTAATACATATAACTCAATGGATAAAAAAACAATATTTATTGAGCTAAAAGACAAACAACATGTGTACATATGACATGAACAATATAGGAAAGTGACTCGTGCATCCAGTGGTAAGCCGGATCAGCTGATATATAGGATCCTGCTGGGTGGATACTACCCCAATATGTTGTTTCCTGGTGAGTGCCACGACTGGTCACCTCAGACCTGATTATAGTGCAGTGATGGTTTAGGTCTCTGTGCAAAAGCAGGCAATAAAGTGACTGGTGCGTACGTGGAAATATGAATCTCTCACCGTTAGGTTCCCGTGCGGTGGGCTGGTTTAAAATAAACAAGTTGGTCCAAGGCTGATAGGCCTGGCACCACCGCCACGGGTTTTATCAGCAGGGAGTCCTGGAAGTGTGCAGCTCCTTCTCCAAATAACGCGTTTCGGTCAAAGATGGCGACCTTTCTCAAAAATGGATAGAGAGCTGTAGTCCTTATGCTTCTTTTATACCCTAACTAATCCTCTAATGATGGCATAATCACATACAAGCGTGTTTCTGGAGTCATGTGACCGGAAACACATGACTGCGTTCCAGCGGCTATTTCCGTACCACCTATGTCCTCGAGAGCCGCACTTCCGGGATGACGTGACCAGAGTCACGTGGTTGCGTTCCAGCGGCCATTTCCGACTTTGCTGGATCTCATAGCGGAAGTGACGCGGCCGTTTCTTTCCTCACAAACCGTGTACATGTAACCAACGTGGCTTCCTGATGGTCCGGCGGACATCTTGCTTAAGGGAATATATCTTCTATTTGCCCAGAGGTTTTCACATGTATTGATCCCCACACCTGACCAAACTGGATGGTACTTCGTATTCCCATCATGTCCATCCCTGATTACCCGGGTGGGGATCTTAATTTCCTCAGACAGATGCATTGAAGATCAAAAGGATATATAATGTGAAAGAAAAAAATATATAATTAATACACATTTAAATATATGATGAATATATATATATATATATATATATATCATTGTTACAGAACCAGTGTTTTAGGAATTTTTACATTTAATCAAGAAACCACCGTAATTCGAAGTCGACATTATGGCCTTTAGGTTTTAGCGTGTCGAGATCATATATCCATCTCATTTCACTTTGCGCTAAGCGCTTTTCCAGATTTTTATTACGCCAAGTAGGTTTTATCTGTTGTAGACCAATGAAACGTTTAGTCTGTCCCTCACACTTATTGTGTTTTTTACTAAAATGTTCCGAGAGGGGATGAGTTTCTAGTCCCTTACGGATATTATAAATATGCTCCGCTGCTCTCGTTTTTAGTGGCCGTGATGTTTTTCCAATATAGATTTGGCCACAAAAACACTCAAACTCATAGAAAACCGACGGACTCCAATGCCTACTTGAGTATTAATAGCGAGCACCATGAGAAATGGCTAGAAAATATACCAGTAGGGCAATTCAAACGAGTAAAAAGGAATTGCTCAGACCCCATAATCCTGGAAACACAACTCGAGGAAATGGCAGAAAGATTTAGGGAAAAAGGATATGAGGAGTCCACATTGAAAAAGGCTAAAGAGAAAGTACACCAGCTAGACAGAAAGGAGCTCCTGATAGAGAAGGAAAAACCCATTTTGAAAGATAACCCTTATGAATGGGCTTTTATCACCCAATATGGTGCATACCATAAGAAGGTTGAAAAAGTGTTTAGAGACAATTGGCGAATACTGCTGGATGACCCAGTTTTGGGGAATTCCTTACCGACGAAACCTGTGTTCATATACAAAAAGGCCAGATCTCTGAAGGATAAATTGGTTAACAGTAGCCTAAAAGAGAACACCATAGGAAGGACATGTACTAAGGGGTTCCACAGATGCGGGGACTGCCTAATGTGCAGAACAACTACGAAAAAAGATATAGTCAGAAAGATCACTGACTTTGAGGTGAATGGCAAGAAATATGTGATAAAAGACTTTGTAACCTGCCATTCTAGGAACGTAATCTACCTATTGGAATGTAATTGTGGCCAAATCTATATTGGAAAAACATCACGGCCACTAAAAACGAGAGCAGCGGAGCATATTTATAATATCCGTAAGGGACTAGAAACTCATCCCCTCTCGGAACATTTTAGTAAAAAACACAATAAGTGTGAGGGACAGATTAAACGTTTCATTGGTCTACAACAGATAAAACCTACTTGGCGTAATAAAAATCTGGAAAAGCGCTTAGCGCAAAGTGAAATGAGATGGATATATGATCTCGACACGCTAAAACCTAAAGGCCATAATGTCGACTTCGAATTACGGTGGTTTCTTGATTAAATGTAAAAATTCCTAAAACACTGGTTCTGTAACAATGATATATATATATATTCATCATATATTTAAATGTGTATTAATTATATATTTTTTTCTTTCACATTACATATCCTTTTGATCTTCAATGCATCTGTCTGAGGAAATTAAGATCCCCACCCGGGTAATCAGGGATGGACATGATGGGAATACGAAGTACCATCCAGTTTGGTCAGGTGTGGGGATCAATACATGTGAAAACCTCTGGGCAAATAGAAGATATATTCCCTTAAGCAAGATGTCCGCCGGACCATCAGGAAGCCACGTTGGTTACATGTACACGGTTTGTGAGGAAAGAAACGGCCGCGTCACTTCCGCTATGAGATCCAGCAAAGTCGGAAATGGCCGCTGGAACGCAACCACGTGACTCTGGTCACGTCATCCCGGAAGTGCGGCTCTCGAGGACATAGGTGGTACGGAAATAGCCGCTGGAACGCAGTCATGTGTTTCCGGTCACATGACTCCAGAAACACGCCTGTATGTGATTATGCCATCATTAGAGGATTAGTTAGGGTATAAAAGAAGCATAAGGACTACAGCTCTCTATCCATTTTTGAGAAAGGTCGCCATCTTTGACCGAAACGCGTTATTTGGAGAAGGAGCTGCACACTTCCAGGACTCCCTGCTGATAAAACCCGTGGCGGTGGTGCCAGGCCTATCAGCCTTGGACCAACTTGTTTATTTTAAACCAGCCCACCGCACGGGAACCTAACGGTGAGAGATTCATATTTCCACGTACGCACCAGTCACTTTATTGCCTGCTTTTGCACAGAGACCTAAACCATCACTGCACTATAATCAGGTCTGAGGTGACCAGTCGTGGCACTCACCAGGAAACAACCTATTGGGGTAGTATCCCCCCAGCAGGATCCTATATATCAGCTGATCCGGCTTACCACTGGATGCACGAGTCACTTTCCTATATTGTTCATGTCATATGTACACATGTTGTTTGTCTTTTAGCTCAATAAATATTGTTTTTTTATCCATTGAGTTATATGTATTAGCAATACTGGCCATCTAGAGATATTTGGCATGCGTTATATGGTATTGTCTTTGAATTGTATTTGTAATCATCTTTAAAAGACCAAGCGCCAGGGGTACCCTCTACAAACCTCTAGTACTTCACTTGTAGAGAAATAGTGTTTTTTCTCCCCTTAGAGGTGTACCTAGGAAGCTGGTCCTTTTCTACTGCGCACTACTGGTTTGTTAGACATCTGCTTTCGTTTTTGTGCAACAAGTGAGGACAACATAAAGTGATCTAGACTAATGAGGATGTTAGAAGAAATATATATTCTTTTAGTGCATTTAAGTATTAAGTCATGCACAGGGGTGTAAATATTATGACCCCTAATAATAATCCTCGATTGATAACATGCAATGTGGGGGGAGGGGGAGGGGGGAAAAAGCGTAATGAGTGTAGCCGTGAGTGGAAAATATATTTTCTCTAACGTCCTAGTGGATGCTGGGGACTCCAAAAGGACCATGGGGAATAGCGGCTCCGCAGGAGACTGGGCACAAAGTAAAAGCTTTAGGACTAGCTGGTGTGCACTGGCTCCTCCCCCTATGACCCTCCTCCAAGCCTCAGTTAGATCTTTGTGCCCGGCCGAGAAGGGTGCAATCTAGGTGGCTCTCCTGAGCTGCTTAGAAGTAAAAGTATACTTAGGTTTTTTTATTTTCAGTGAGTCCTGCTGGCAACAGGCTCACTGCAGCGTGGGACTAAGGGGAGAAGAAGCGAACTCACCTGCGTGCAGAGTGGATTGGGCTTCTTGGCTACTGGACATTAGCTCCAGAGGGACGATCACAGGCCCAGCCATGGATGGGTCCCGGAGCCGCGCCGCCGGCCCCCTTACAGATGCTGAAGCAAGAAGAGGTCCATAAATCGGCGGCAGAAGACTTTCCTGTCTTCATAAGGTAGCGCACAGCACTGCAGCTGTGCGCCATTGCTCTCAGCACACTTCACACTTCGGTCACTGAGGGTGCAGGGCGCTGGGGGGGGGCGCCCTGGGAAGCAATGAATTTACCTTATTTGGCAAAAAATACATCACATATAGCTCCTGGGCTATATGGATGTATTTAACCCCTGCCAGTTTTCCAGAAAAAAGCGGGAGAAGAGCCCGCCGTGAAGGGGGCGGGGCCTATCTCCTCAGCACACAGCGCCATTTTTCCCACACAGCTCCGCTGGTAGGAAGGCTCCCAGAATCTCCCCTGCATCCTGCACTACAGAAACAGGGTAAAAAAGAGAGGGGGGCACTTATTTGGCAAAATAACAGATATAAGCAGCTATAAGGGATAGACACTTATTGTAAGGTTGTCCCTATACATATATAGCGCTCTGGTGTGTGCTGGCAAACTCTCCCTCTGTCTCCCCAAGGGGCTAAGTGGGGTCCTGTCCTCTATCAGAGCATTCCCTGTGTGTGTGCTGGGTGTCGGTACGTGTGTGTCGACATGTATGAGGAGGAAAATGATGTGGAGGCGGAGCAATTGCCTATAATGGTGATGTCACCCCCTAGGGAGTCGACACCTGAATGGATGGCCGTAATTAAGGAATTACGTGACAGTGTCGGCACGTTACAGAAAACTGTTGACGACATGAGACAGCCGGCAGCTCAGTTAGTGCCTGTCCAGGCGTCTCAAACACCGTCAGGGGCTATAAAACGCCCGTTACCTCAGTGGGTCGACACGGACCCAGACACAGACACTGACTCCAGTGTCGACGGTGAAGAAACAAACGTATTTTCCAGTAGGGCCACACGTTACATGATCACGGCAATGAAGGAGGTTTTGCACATCTCTGATACTGCAAGTACCACGAAAAGGGGTATTATGTGGGGTGTGAAAAAACTACCCGTAGTTTTTCCTGAATCAGATGAATTGAATGAAGTGTGTGATGAAGCGTGGGTTACCCCCGACAAAAAACTGCTAATTTCTAAAAAATTATTGGCACTATATCCCTTCCCACCAGAGGTTAGGGCTCGTTGGGAAACACCCCCTAGGGTAGATAAGGCGCTCACACGCTTATCAAAACAAGTGGCGTTACCGTCTCCAGAAACGGCCGCCATTAAGGAGCCAGCAGATAGGAGGCTGGAAAATATCCTTAAAAGTATATACACACATACTGGTGTTATACTGCGACCAGCAATCGCCTCAGCCTGGATGTGCAGTGCTGGGGTGGCTTGGTCGGATTCCCTGACTGAAAATATTGATACCCTGGACAGGGACAATGTATTATTGACTATAGAGCATTTAAAGGATGCATTCCTATATATGCGAGATGCACAGAGAGACATTTGCACTCTGGCATCAAGAGTAAGTGCGATGTCCATTTCTGCCAGAAGAGGATTATGGACGCGACAGTGGTCAGGGGATGCGGATTCCAAACGGCATATGGAAGTATTGCCGTATAAAGGGGAGGAGTTATTTGGGGGCGGTCTATCGGACCTGGTGGCCACGGCAACGGCTGGGAAATCCACCTTTTTACCCCAAGTCACCTCGCAGCAGAAAAAGATACCGTCTTTTCAGGCTCAGTCCTTTCGTCCCCATAAGGGCAAGTGGGCAAAAGGCCACTCATATCTGCCCCGGGGCAGAGGAAGGGGAAAAAGACTGCAACAGACAGCTTCTTCCCGCGAACAGAAGCCCTTCCCCGCTTCTGCCATGTCCTCAGCATGACGCTGGGGCCTTACAAGCGAACTCAGGCACGGTGGGGGCCCGTCTCAAGATTTTCAGCGCGCAGTGGGCTCACTCGCAAGTGGACCCCTGGATCCTGCAGGTAGTATCTCAGGGGTACAAATTGGAATTCGAGACGTCTCCCCCTCGCCGGTTCCTGAAGTCTGCTTTACCAACGTCTACCCCCGACAGGGAGGCGGTATTGGAAGCCATTCACAAGCTGTATTCCCAGCAAGTGATAATCAAGGTACCCCTCCTACAACAGGGAAAGGGGTATTACTCCACGCTGTTTGTGGTACCGAATCCGGACGGCTCGGTGAGACCCATTTTAAATCTGAAAGCCTTGAACACTTACATAAAAAGGTTCAAGTTCAAGATGGAGTCACTCAGAGCAGTGATAGCGAACCTGGAAGAAGGGGACTACATGGTGTCTCTGGACATCAAGGATGCTTACCTCCATGTCCCAATTTGCCCTTCTCACCAAGGGTACCTCAGGTTTGTGGTACAGAACTGTCACTATCAGTTTCAGACGCTGCCGTTTGGATTGTCCACGGCACCCCGGGTCTTTACCAAGGTAATGGCCGAAATGATGATTCTTCTTCGAAGAAAAGGCGTCTTAATTATCCCTTACTTGGACGATCTCCTGATAAGGGCAAGGTCCAGAGAACAGTTAGAGGTCGGAGTAGCACTATCTCAAATAGTACTACGACAGCACGGATGGATTCTAAATATTCCAAAATCGCAGCTGATTCCGACGACACGTCTGCTGTTCCTAGGGATGATTCTGGACACAGTACAGAAAAAGGTGTTTCTCCCGGAAGAGAAAGCCAGGGAGTTATCCGACCTAGTCAGGAAACTCCTAAGACCAGGCCAGGTGTCAGTGCATCAGTGCACAAGGGTCCTGGGAAAGATGGTGGCTTCTTACGAAGCGATTCCATTCGGCAGATTCCACGCAAGAACTTTTCAGTTGGATCTGCTAGACAAATGGTCCGGATCGCATCTTCAAATGCATTAGCGGATAACCCTGTCTCCAAGGACAAGGGTGTCTCTCCTGTGGTGGTTACAGAGTGCTCATCTCCTAGAGGGCCGCAGATTCGGCATTCAGGATTGGGTCCTGGTGACCACGGATGCCAGCCTGAGAGGCTGGGGAGCAGTCACACAGGGAAAAAATTTCCAGGGCTTGTGGTCAAGCATGGAAACGTCACTTCACATAAATATCCTGGAACTAAGGGCCATTTACAATGCCCTAAGTCAGGCAAGGCCTCTGCTTCAGGGTCAGCCAGTATTGATCCAGTCGGACAACATCACGGCAGTCGCCCACGTAAACAGACAGGGCGGCACAAGAAGCAGGAGGGCAATGACGGAAGTGGCAAGGATTCTTCGCTGGGCGGAAAATCATGTGATAGCACTGTCAGCAGTGTTCATTCCGGGAGTGGACAACTGGGAAGCAGACTTCCTCAGCAGACACGATCTTCACCCGGGGGAGTGGGGACTTCACCCAGAAGTCTTCCACATGATTGTAAACCGTTGGGAAAAACCAAAGGTGGACATGATGGCGTCTCGCCTCAACAAAAAACTGGACAGATATTGCTCCAGGTCAAGGGACCCTCAGGCAATAGCTGTGGACGCTTTGGTAACACCGTGGGTGTACCGGTCAGTGTATGTGTTCCCTCCTCTTCCTCTCATACCAAAAGTACTGAGAATCATAAGAAGGAGAGGAGTAAAGACTATACTCGTGGCTCCGGATTGGCCAAGAAGGACTTGGTACCCGGAAATTCAAGAGATGCTCACGGAAGACCCGTGGCCTCTACCTCTAAGACAGGACCTGCTCCAGCAGGGACCATGTCTGTTCCAAGACTTACCGCGGCTGCGTTTGACGGCATGGCGGTTGAACGCCGGATCCTGAAGGAAAAAGGCATTCCGGATGAAGTCATCCCTACCCTGATCAAAGCCAGGAAGGATGTAACCGTACAACATTATCACCGTATTTGGCGTAAATATGTTGTGTGGTGCGAGGCCAGGAAGGCCCCTACGGAGGAATTTCAACTGGGTCGATTCCTGCATTTCCTGCAAACAGGACTGTCTATGGGCCTCAAATTAGGGTCCATTAAGGTTCAAATTTCGGCCCTGTCGATATTCTTCCAAAAAGAACTAGCTTCTGTTCCTGAAGTTCAGACGTTTGTCAAGGGAGTACTGCATATACAGCCTCCTTTTGTGCCTCCAGTGGCACCTTGGGATCTCAATGTAGTGTTGGGATTCCTAAAATCACATTGGTTTGAACCACTCACCACTGTGGACTTGAAATATCTCACATGGAAAGTGGTAATGCTGTTAGCCCTGGCTTCAGCCAGGCGTGTATCAGAATTGGCGGCTTTATCCTATAAAAGCCCTTACCTAATTTTTCATACGGACAGGGCAGAATTGAGGACTCGTCCTCAATTTCTCCCTAAGGTGGTTTCAGCATTTCACTTAAACCAACCTATTGTGGTGCCTGCGGCTACTAGGGACTTGGAGGATTCCAAGTTGCTGGACGTAGTCAGGGCCCTGAAAATATATGTTTCCAGGACGGCTGGAGTCAGAAAATCTGACTCGCTGTTTATCCTGTATGCACCCAACAAGCTGGGTGCTCCTGCTTCTAAGCAGACGATTGCTCGTTGGATTTGTAGTACAATTCAGCTTGCACATTCTGTGGCAGGCCTGCCACAGCCAAAATCTGTAAAAGCCCATTCCACACGGAAAGTGGGCTCATCTTGGGCGGCTGCCCGAGGGGTCTCGGCTTTACAACTTTGCCGAGCAGCTACTTGGTCAGGGGCAAACACGTTTGCTAAATTCTACAAATTTGATACCCTGGCTGAGGAGGACCTGGAGTTCTCTCATTCGGTGCTGCAGAGTCATCCGCACTCTCCCGCCCGTTTGGGAGCTTTGGTATAATCCCCATGGTCCTTTCGGAGTCCCCAGCATCCACTAGGACGTTAGAGAAAATAAGAATTTACTTACCGATAATTCTATTTCTCATAGTCCGTAGTGGATGCTGGGCGCCCATCCCAAGTGCGGATTGTCTGCATTACTTGTACATAGTTATTGTTACAAAAATCGGGTTATTGTTGTTGTGAGCCATCTTTTCAGAGGCTCCTTCTGTTATCATGCTGTTAACTGGGTTCAGATCACAAGTTGTACGGTGTGATTGGTGTGGCTGGTATGAGTCTTACCCGAGATTCAAAATCCTTCCTTATTGTGTACGCTCGTCCGGGAACAGTATCCTAACTGAGGCTTGGAGGAGGGTCATAGGGGGAGGAGCCAGTGCACACCAGCTAGTCCTAAAGCTTTTACTTTGTGCCCAGTCTCCTGCGGAGCCGCTATTCCCCATGGTCCTTTCGGATTCCCCAGCATCCACTACGGACTATGAGAAATAGAATTATCGGTAAGTAAATTCTTATTTTAAAGATATTGTTCAATTAGTCACCACTCAAGCCAAATTTAGGTACCGGTCTGACACCTTCACTTTCTAGCCCGACCCGTTCCTGCTTCCCCTAATGCGCCTTCCACCATGTATCGGGAGTACATATACATGAACATCCTTAATAGTTATCCTCAGATACCGGTGTGTGGTGTGGGGCAGGGAGGAGGGGATAAAGGGAGGGGATTGAGGTGATACGACCGTGAAAGGATTATACAGGGTATTGCCGTGATGTTACCAATCGCCGCTCCAACTGTTTTGGATGCCGGCGTTAGTCCGTCATCTCCGCAAATCCGGCTTGGCCCGCTCCTACTTTCCCCCTCGTCTCACATGTGTGTCCTCACAGTGAAGGTGCTGCGGCCGCCCGAAATCCAAAAGGGGCGTGGCCGTACGACGTCCTTTGATGACGTCAGTCCCTACGTACGTTTCACCAAACGGGCTTGTTCACGGGAGCCTACTTCCTAAATGCCCAGACCATCTCATTCAGGGCCCTTGTGTCTACCCGGACCTGGCCAGACTGGCTTTGACGGCGTGGCTCTTGAAGCATCACTCCTGAGAGCAAAAGGATTCTCTGAGGTGGTCATTCAAACTATGTTGAAAGGCCGTAAACCAGCATCGGCTCGGATTTATTACAGGGTCTGGAAGTCTTACTTCACCTGGTGTGCTGCTAAGAATTATGATGCATATACTTTCAAAGCTTCCAGACTTTTGGCTTTTCTGCAACAAGGCCTAGACTTGGGCCCTCGTCTGGCCTTCCTCAAGGTTCATATCTCTGCCTTGTCAGTGTGGTTTCAGAGAAAAATTGCATCTCTTCCTGGCGTTCACACGTTCACTCAGGGTGTTTTACGGATTCAGCCTTCCTATGTCCCTCCTGTGGCTCCATGGGATCTGTCTGTCATCTTAAATGCCCTGCAAGAGTCTCCATTTGAGCCTCTTGAGTCTGTGGACCTTAAATGCCTTAGGCTTAAGGTCATGTTTCTGTTGGCTATTGGCTCTGCTAGGAGGGTGTCGGACTTAGGCGCTTTGTCCTGTCGTCCACTGTTTCTAATTTTTCACCATGTCAGGACAGTTCTTTGAACTCGCCCAGGTTATTTGCCTAAGGTGGTATCATCTTTTCACCTTAACCAGGAGATTGTGGTTCCGGCCTTCATCTCTTCTGGTTTGTCCTCCAAAGAAAGGTCTTTGGATGTGGTACGGTCTCTCCTGTATTTATGTTTAAAGGACTGCCTCTATCAGGAGGTCAGATTCCCTTTTTGCATTTTTTGGTTTTCACAAACGTGGCTTGCCTGCGAATAAGCAAACCTTGGGCAGATAGATTAGAATGGTGATTGCATAAGCCTATGCGCAGGCTGGACTCCCAGCTCCTGCTGTTATCAAAGCCCATTCTACTCGGTCTGTTGGACCTTCTTGGGCGGCCTGCCGTGGCGCGTCCGCTGAACAATTGTGCAAGGCGGCTACGTGGTCCTCTGTGAACACGTTCATCAGGTTCTATACCTTTGATACTTCCGCCTCCCAGGATACTTCCTTTGGATGCCGGGTTCTTGTGCCCGCTACAGTGCGTCCTCTCCCATGAGGAACTGCTTTAGGACATCCCCGATGTTATTCCCTGTGGAATACCAGTGTACCCCGCTGCAGAAAAGGAGATTTATGGTAGACTTACCATGGTTAAATCTCTTTCTGCAAGGTACACTGGGTTCCACAGAGCGCCCACCCTGATGCACTTAGCTTCTTTGGGTGTGTATGGCATTAGCCGCTAGTTCCTTCTTCTGTCGTGAGAATGTGGTTCTATGTGACTAACATCTACCGTCTCTCTTAACTGCTACTGCATTGGACTGGTTAACAAAACTGAGCTCCAGTGCCTTGAGGCGGGGCTATAGAGGAGGCGGTGCAGTGCATCCTGGGAACAGTCAAAGCTTTAGCCTGTTGGTGCCTCGGATCAAGCTCCAACTCTACACCCCCCGATGTTATTCCCTGTGGAATCCAGTGTACCTCGCAGAAAGAGATTTAACAATGGTAAGTCTACCATAAATCTCCTTTTTGCTGTTTGTAGAATGTGTACCCAGCTTAAGATAAGGAAAAGCACATGTCTGGAGATGGCCCTGCTCGTGCGAGCTTACATTCTAAAGGGAAGAGGCAGACAGACAGGGGTGACACAGATAGAAGTGAACCATGTACCAGAGGGTTAGTATGAGAGATGCCTGGGTTTGATGAAGACGTGGGTCTTGAGAACCCATTTAAAGTTTTGTAGAGAGGTGGAAAATTCCAGAGATAGGGAGCACCATGGCCAAAACCTTGGAGGCAGGAATGGGAGGAAGTAATCAGTTGACAGGAGTGGTGGTGTAAATTTATTCTGTGTGATGCCCTGGGGTGGTCTGGGGGTGCTCTGCGTCCCGGAGGTGAACCCCTATAGTGTTAGGGACCTGTCCGATGAGGTCACCGTGAAGCAGGTGGGCAGGCTCATATACTGGCCAATATATGCCAAGAACCTCAAATATTATGGTTATAATAATTTTAATGGTGTATGGTGCACCTGCACCCTTTGTTCCTATGTTGTAGTATTACAGTACTTAGTCCCAGCAAGGTAGCACATCCCATTATAATAAGCTAGGGTGTGCAGTCCAGGCCCCGTTTCCATATAGTCTATATTATGTGTGTGTGTATACACACCTGAGGGATTGGGACAGCCCTCATCTCTGGATTAGAACCCCACCCACTGCCTCTCAGGCTTTTAAACAGGGAACCAGCACATTCTGACTGCACAAAAGACATAGGTATGATCCTTTTAATTATATACAAAGTCAGTTTGAAGGTGAGCTTTTGGGGCGTGAAGCTCCCTATATTGCTCTGGCTGGGCCACCTTGGGGCATCACCACCTTACATTTACTTTTAACACTTATATCACATTGTGTTTGTTTTATATTTATGTAGCTTTTTTCACATATTTTTTACACTTCTAACACTGCTCAGCTAAACTTCACATTCTAACACTTTACTGCTGTCCTCTTCTTTTCTTTTACATTCAGCAGCCTCTTTCATTTGCTTAACACTGATCTTTCACTCCTATCCTTTTTTCTGTGTGATGCCCTGGGGTGGTTTGGCTGGGGTGGTCTGGGGGTGCTCTGCGTCCCGGAGGTGAACCCCTATAGTGTTAGGGACCTGTCCGATGAGGTCACCGTGAAGCAGGTGGGCAGGCTCATATACTGTCCACTATATGCCAAGAACCTCAAATATTATATTATGGTTATAATAATTTTAATGGTGTATGGTGCACCTGCACCCTTTGTTCCTATGTTGTAGTATTACAGTACTTCGTCCCAGCAAGGTAGCACATCCCATTATAATAAGCTAGGGTGTGCAGTCCAGGCCCCGTTTCCATATAGTCTATATTATGTGTGTGTGTATACACACCTGAGGGATTGGGACAGCCCTCATCTCTGGATTAGAACCCCACCCACTGCCTCTCAGGCTTTTAAACAGGGAACCAGCACATTCTGACTGCACAAAAGACATAGGTATGATCCTTTTAATTACCGTATATACTCGATTATAAGCCGACTTTTTCAGCACGTTTTTTTGTGCTGAAAAAGCCACCTCGGCTTATAATCGAGTCAGCATTGAGGGACACAGAGAGCGCAGCGCGCGGCTCTCCTGTGTCCCTCCTGCATCTCCAGCAGCAGCGGCATCTGAGTGTTAAAGGAAGTGCACGAACCGGCACTTCCTTTAACACACGCCGCTGCCGCCCGAGATGCAGGAGGGACACAGGAGAGCCGCGCGCTGCTCTCTCCGTGTCCCTCCTTCAGAAGACAGCGCGGGAGCGACGGAGGGTAAGTATCTGGCACTGTGGGGCATATCAGGCACTGTGGGGCATATCAGGCACATCTGGCACTGTGGGGCATATCAGGCACTTTGGGGCATATCAGGCACATCTGGCACTGTGGGGCATATCAGGCACTGTGGGGCATATCAGGCACATCTGGCACTGTGGGGCATATCAGGCACTGTGGGGCATATCAGGCACATCTGGCACTGTGGGGCATATCTGGCACATCTGGCACTGTGGGGCACATCTGGCACTGTGGGGCATATCAGGCACTGTGGGGCATATCAGGCACATCTGGCACTGTGGGGCATATCTGGCACATCTGGCACTGTGGGGCATATCAGGCATATCTGGCACTGTGGGGGCATATCTGGCACTGTGGGGGCATATCTGGCAGTATGAGGGCATATCTGGCACTGAGGGCTGTGTACGGCTAGAGCTGCATTTCCCACCCTAGGCTTATACTCGAGTGAATAAGTTTTCCCAGGTTTTTGGGGTAAAATTAGGTGCCTCGGCTTATATACGGGTCGACTTATACTCGAGTATATACGGTATATACAAAGTCAGTTTGAAGGTGAGCTTTTGGGGCGTGAAGCTCCCTATATTGCTCTGGCTGGGCCACCTTGGGGCATCACCACCTTACATTTACTTTTAACACTTATATCACATTGTGTTTGTTTTATATTTATGTAGCTTTTTTCACATATTTTTTACACTTCTAACACTGCTCAGCTAAACTTCACATTCTAACACTTTACTGCTGTCCTCTTCTTTTCTTTTACATTCAGCAGCCTCTTTCATTTGCTTAACACTGATCTTTCACTCCTATCCTTTTTTCTGTGTGATGCCCTGGGGTGGTTTGGCTGGGGTGGTCTGGGGGTGCTCTGCGTCCCGGAGGTGAACCCCTATAGTGTTAGGGACCTGTCCGATGAGGTCACCGTGAAGCAGGTGGGCAGGCTCATATACTGTCCACTATATGCCAAGAACCTCAAATATTATATTATGGTTATAATAATTTTAATGATGTATGGTGCACCTGCACCCTTTATTCCTATGTTGTAGTATTACAGTATTTAGTCCCAGCAAGGTAGCACATCCCATTTTCTCTGACGTCCTAGTGGATGCTGGGAACTCCGTAAGGACCATGGGGAATAGACGGGCTCCGCAGGAGACTGGGCACTCTAAAAGAAAGATTAGGTACTATCTGGTGTGCACTGGCTCCTCCCACCATGCCCCTCCTCCAGACCTCAGTTAGATTTCTGTGCCTGGCCGAGCTGGATGCACACTAGGGGCTCTCCTGAGCTCCTAGAAAGAAAGTTTATTTTAGGTTTTTTATTTTACAGTGAGACCTGCTGGCAACAGGCTCACTGCATCGAGGGACTAAGGGGAGAAGAAGCGAACCTACCTGCTTGCAGCTAGCTTGGGCTTCTTAGGCTACTGGACACCATTAGCTCCAGAGGGATCGACCGCATGGAACTGGCCTTGGTGTTTGTTCCCGGAGCCGCGCCGCCGTCCCCCTTACAGAGCCAGAAGCAAGAAGAGGTCCGGAAAATCGGCGGCAGAAGACTTCGGTCTTCACCAAGGTAGCGCACAGCACTGCAGCTGTGCGCCATTGCTCCTCATGCACACTTCACACTCCGGTCACTGAGGGTGCAGGGCGCTTGGGGGGGGGGCGCCCTGAGGGCAATATATGACACCTTGGCTGGCAAATCTACATCATGTATAGTCCTAGAGGCTATATAGATGTAAAATTACCCCTGCCAGTATTCCAGAAAAAGCGGGAGAAAGTCAGTTGAAAAAGGGGCGGGGCTTTTCCTTCAGCACACTGGCGCCATTTTCTCTTCACAGTGCAGCTGGAAGACAGCTCCCCAGGCTCTCCTTTGTAGTTTTCAGGCTCAAAGGGTTAAAAAGAGAGGGGGGGGGGGGGGGCACAAAATTTAGGCGCAATATTGTATATACAAGCAGCTATTGGGAAAAATTTACTCAATATAGTGTTAATCCCAAAATTATATAGCGCTCTGGTGTGTGCTGGCATACTCTCTCTCTGTCTCCCCAAAGGGCTGTGTGGGGTCCTGTCCTCAGTCAGAGCATTCCCTGTGTGTGTGTGTGCGGTGTGTCGGTACGGCTGTGTCGACACGTTTGATGAGGAGGCTTATGTGATGGCAGAGCAGATGCCGATAAATGTGATGTCGCCCCCTGTGGGGCCGACACCAGAGTGGATGGATAGGTGGAAGGTATAAACCGACAGTGTCAACTCCTTACATAAAAGGCTGGATGACGTAACAGCTATGGGACAGCCGGCTTCTCAGCCCGCGCCTGCCCAGGTGTCTCAAAGGCCATCAGGGGCTCAAAAACGCCCGCTCCCTCAGATGGCAGACACAGATGTCGACACGGAGTCTGACTCCAGTGTTGACGAGGTTGAGACATATACACAATCCACTAGGAATATCCGTTACATGATCCCGGCAATAAAAAATGTGTTACACATTTCTGACATTAACCCAAGTACCACTAAAAAAGGGTTTTATGTTTGGGGAGAAAAAGCAGGCAGTGTTTTGTTCCCCCATCAAATGAGTGAATGAAGTGTGAAAAAGCGTGGGTTCCCCCGATAAGAAACTGGTAATTTCTAAAAAGTTACTGATGGCGTACCCTTTCCCGCCAGAGGATAAGTTACGCTGGGAGATATCCCCTAGGGTGGATAAGGCGCTCACACGTTTATCAACAAAGGTGGCACTGCCGTCTTAGGATACGGCCACTTTGAAGGTACCTGCTGATAAAAAGCAGGAGGCTATCCTGAAGTCTGTATTTACACACTCAGGTACTAGACTGAGACCTGCAGATAGTGCTGCTGCAGCGTGGTCTGTAACCCTGTCAAACAGGGATACTATTTTGCGAACATAAGACGTCGTCTTATATATGAGGGATGCACAGAGGGATATTTTGCCGGCTGGCATCCAGAATTAATGCAATGTCCATTCTGTCAGGAGGGTATTAGAGACCCGACACTGGACAGGTGATGCTGACTTTAAAAGGCACATAGAGCCTTATAAGGGTGAGGAATTGTTTGGGGATGGTCTCTGGGACCTCGTATCCACAGCAACAGCTGGGAAGAAATTTTTTTACCTCAGGTTTCCTCACAGCCTAAGAAAGCACTGTATTATCAGGTACAGTCCTTTCGGCTTCAGAAAAGCAAGCGGGTCAAAGGCGCTTCCTTTCTGCACAGAGACGAGGGAAGAGGGAAAAAGCTGCACCAGTCAGCCAGTTCCCAATATCAAAATTCTTCCCCCGCTTCCTCTGAGTCCACCGCATGACGCGGGGGCTCCACAGGCGTAGCCAGGTACGGTGGGGGGCCGCCTCAAAAATTTCAGCGATCAGTGGGCTCGCTCACAGGTGGATCCCTGGATCCTTCAAGTAGTATCTCAGGGGTACAAGCTGGAATTCGAGGCGTCTTCGCCCCCACCGTTTCCTCAAATCTGCCTTGCCGACAACTCCCTCAGGCAGGGAGGCTGTGCTAGAGGCAATTCACAAGCTGTATTCCCAGCAGGTGATAATCAAGGTGCCCCTACTTTCACAAGGACGGGGTTACTATTCCACACTGTTTGTGGTACCGAAACCGGACGGTTCGGTGAGACCCATTTTAAATTTGAAATCCTTGAACACATACATAAAAAAATTCAAGTTCAAGATGGAATCGCTCAGGGCGGTTATTGCAAGCCTGGAGGAGGGGGATTACATGGTATCCCTGGACATCAAGGATGCTTACCTACATGTCCCCATTTACCATCCTCACCAGGAGTACCTCAGATTTGTGGTACAGGATTGCCATTACCAATTCCAAACACTGCCGTTTGGACTGTCCACGGCACCGAGGGTCTTTACCAAGGTAATGGCAGAAATGATGATACTCCTTCGAAAAAAGGGAGTTTTAATTATCCCGTACTTGGACGATCTCCTTATAAAGGTGAGGTCCAAGGAGCAGTTGTTGGTCGGAGTAGCACTATCTCGGGAAGTGCTACAACAGCACGGATGGATTCTATACATTCCAAAGTCACAGCTGGTTCCTACCACACGCCTACTGTTCCTGGGGATGGTTCTGGACACAGAACAAAAAAAAGTGTTTCTCCCGCAGGAGAAAGCCAAGGAGCTGTCATCTCTAGTCAGAGACCTCCTGAAACCAAAACAGGTATCGGTGCATCACTGCACACGAGTCCTGGGAAAAATGGTAGCTTCTTACGAAGCAAAATTCCATTCGGCAGGTTCCATGCAAGAACCTTTCAGTGGGACCTCTTGGACAAGTGGTCGGGATCGCATCTTCAGATGCATCAGCTGATAACCCTGTCTCCAAAGACCAGGGTATCTCTACTGTGGTGGCTGCAGAGTGCTCATCTTCTAGAGGGCCGCAGATTCGGCATACAGGACTGGGTCCTGGTAACCACGGATGCCAGCCTTCGAGGCTGGGGGGCAGTCACACAGGGAAGAAATTTCCAAGGACTTTGGTCAAGTCAGGAGTCATCCCTACACATAAATATTCTGGAACTGAGGGCCATTTACAATGCCCTAAGTCTGGCAAGGCCTCTGCTTCAAAACCAGCCGGTACTGATCCAATCAGACAACATCACGGCAGTTGCCCATGTAAACCGACAGGGCGGCACAAGAAGCAGGATGGCGATGGCAGAAGCCACAAGGATTCTCCGATGGGCGGAAAATCACGTCTTAGCACTGTCAGCAGTGTTCAATCCGGGAGTGGACAACTGGGAAGCAGACTTCCTCAGCAGACACGACCTACACCCGGGAGAGTGGGGACTTCATCCAGAAGTCTTCCAACTGTTGGTAAACCGTTGGGAAAGGCCACAGGTGGACATGATGGCGTCCCGCCTAAACAAAAAACTAGATATTTCGCCAGGTCAAGGGACCCTCAGGCAATAGCTGTGGACGCTCTAGTGACACCGTGGGTGTACCAGTCGGTTTATGTATTCCCTCCTCTGCCTCTCATACCAAAGGTACTGAGAATAATAAGAAAACGAGGAGTAAGAACGATACTCGTGGTTCCTGATGGGCCAAGAAGAGCTTGGTACCCAGAACTTCAAGAAATGATATCAGAGGACCCATGGCCTCTACCGCTCAGACAGGATCTGCTACAGCAGGGGCCCTGTCTGTTCCAAGACTTACCGTGGCTGCGTTTGACGGCATGGCGGTTGAATTCCGGATCCTAAAGGAAAAGGGCATTCCGGAGAAAGTCATTCCTACGCTGATAAAAGCCAGGAAAGAAGTAACCGCAAACCATTATCACCGTATTTGGCGAAAATATGTTGCGTGGTGTGAGGCCAGGAAGACAGAGGAATTTCAGCTGGGTCGTTTTCTGCACTTCCTACAGTCAGGGGTGACTATGGGCCTAAAATTGGGTTCCATTAAGGTCCAGATTTCGGCTCTGTCGATTTTCTTCCAGAAAGAACTGGCTTCACTGCCTGGAGTTCAGACATTTGTAAAGGGAGTGCTACATATTCAGCCCCCTTTTGTGCCTCCTGTGGCACCTTGGGATCTCAACGTGGTGTTGAGTTTCTTAAAATCACATTGGTTTGAGCCACTTAAAACTGGATTTGAAATATCTCACGTGGAAAGTGGTCATGTTATTGGCCTTGGCTTCGGCCAGGCGTGTGTCAGAATTGGCGGCTTTGTCATGAAAAAGCCCTTATCTGATTTTCCATATGGATAGGGCAGAATTGAGGACTCGTCCCCAGTTTCTCCCTAAGGTGGTATCAGCTTTTCACTTGAACCAACCTATTGTAGTGCCTGCGGCTACTAGGGACTTGGAAGATTCCAAGTTACTGGACGTAGTCAGGGCCTTAAAAATGTATATTTCCAGGACGGCTGGAGTCAGGAAAACTGACTCGCTTTTTATCCTGTAGGCACCCAACAAAATAGGTGCTCCTGCTTCTAAGCAGACTATTGCTCGCTGAATTTGTAGCACAATTCAGCTGGAGCATTCTGCGGCTGGATTTCCGCATCCTAAATCAGTAAAAGCCCATTCCACGAGGAAAGTGGGCTCATCTTGGGCGGCTGCCCGAGGGGTCTCGGCTTTACAATTTTGCCGAGCTGCAACTTGGTCAGGGGCAAACACGTTTGCTAAATTCTACAAAATTGATACCCTGGCTGAGGAGGACCTTGAGTTCTCTCATTCGGTGCTGCAGAGTCATCCGCACTCTCCCGCCCGTTTGGGAGCTTTGGTATAATCCCCATGGTCCTTACGGAGTTCCCAGCATCCACTAGGACGTCAGAGAAAATAAGATTTTACTCACCGGTAAATCTATTTCTCGTAGTCCGTAGTGGATGCTGGGCGCCCATCCCAAGTGCGGATTGTCTGCAATACTTGTATGTAGTTATTGCCTAACTAAGGGTTATTGTTGAGCCATCTGTTGAGAGGCTCAGTTATACTTCATACTGTTAACTGGGTGTAGTATCACGAGTTATACGGTGTGATTGGTGTGGCTGGTATGAGTCTTACCCGGGATTCAAAATCCTTCCTTATTGTGTCAGCTCTTCCGGGCACAGTATCCTAACTGAGGTCTGGAGGAGGGGCATGGTGGGAGGAGCCAGTGCACACCAGATAGTACCTAATCTTTCTTTTAGAGTGCCCAGTCTCCTGCGGAGCCCTTCTATTCCCCATGGTCCTTACGGAGTTCCCAGCATCCACTACGGACTACGATAAATAGATTTACCGGTGAGTAAAATCTTATTTTCTCTAACGTCCTAGTGGATGCTGGGGACTCCGAAAGGACTATGGGGAATAGCGGCTCCGCAGGAGACTGGGCACAAAGTAAAAGCTTTAGGACTAGCTGGTGTGCACTGGCTCCTCCCCCCATGACCCTCCTCCAAGCCTCAGTTAAGATATTGTGCCCGAACGAGAAGGGTGCAATCTAGGTGGCTCTCCTGAGCTGCTTAGAGTAAAAGTTTAAATAGGTTTTTTTATTTTCAGTGAGACCTGCTGGCAACAGGCTCACTGCATCGAGGGACTAAGGGGAGAAGAAGCGAACTCACCTGCGTGCAGAGTGGATTGGGCTTCTTAGGCTACTGGACATTAGCTCCAGAGGGACGATCACAGGCCCAGCCATGGATGGGTCCCGGAGCCGCGCCGCCGGCCCCCTTACAGAGCCAGAAGAGTGAAGAGGTCCAGAAAATCGGCGGCAGAAGACGTCCTGTCTTCAATAAGGTAGCGCACAGCACCGCAGCTGTGCGCCATTGCTCTCAGCACACTTCACAGTCCGGTCACTGAGGGTGCAGGGCGCTGGGGGGGGGCGCCCTGGCACGCAATGAAAATACCGTAAATGGCTAAAAATACATCACATATAGCTCCTGGGCTATATGGATGTATTTAACCCCTGCCAGTTTTCCACAAAAAAGCGGGAGAAAGGCCGCCGAAAAAGGGGCGGAGCCTATCTCCTCAGCACACAAGCGCCATTTTTTCCTCACAGCTCCGTTGGAGGAAGGCTCCCTGACTCTCCCCTGCAGTCCTGCACTACAGAAACAGGGTAAAACAAGAGAGGGGGGGCACTAAATTGGCATATTAATATATACAGCAGCTATATTAGGGAAAAACACTTATATAAGGTTATCCCTGTATATATATAGCGCTCTGGTGTGTGCTGGCAAACTCCCCCTCTGTCTCCCCAAAGGGCTAGTGGGGTCCTGTCCTCTGTCAGAGCATTCCCTGTGTGTGTGCTGTGTGTCGGTACGCTGTGTCGACATGTATGAGGAGGAAAATGGTGTGGAGGCGGAGCAATTGCCTGTGTTAGTGATGTCACCCCCTAGGGAGTCGACACCTGACTGGATGGTCTTATGGAAAGAATTACGTGATAGTGTCGGCACTTTACAAAAGACTGTTGACGACATGAGACAGCCGGCAAATCAGTTAATACCTGTACAGGCGTCTCAAACACCGTCAGGGGCTATAAAACGCCCGTTACCTCAGGTCGATACAGACACTGACACGGACACTGACTCCAGTGTCGACGGTGGGGAAACAAACGTATTTTCCAGTAGGGCCACACGTTACATGATCACGGCAATGAAGGAGGTTTTGAACATTTCTGATACTACAAGTACCACAAAAAAGGGTATTATGTGGGGTGTGAAAAAACTACCCGTAGTTTTTCCTGAATCGGATGAATTAAATGAGGTGTGTGATGAAGCGTGGGTTTCCCCCGATAAAAAACTGCTAATTTCTAAAAAATTATTGGCATTATACCCTTTCCCGCCAGAGGTTAGGGCGCGTTGGGAAACACCCCCTAGCGTAGATAAGGCGCTCACACGCTTATCAAAACAAGTGGCGTTACCGTCTCCTGATACGGCCGCCCTCAAGGAACCAGCTGATAGGAAGCTGGAAAATATCCTTAAAAGTATATACACACATACTGGTATTATACTGCGACCAGCAATCGCCTCAGCCTGGATGTGCAGTGCTGGGGTGGCTTGGTCGGATTCCCTGACTGAAAATATTGATACCCTGGACAGGAACAATATATTATTGACTATAGAGCATTTAAAGGATGCATTTCTATATATGCGAGATGCACAGAGGGATATTTGCACTCTGGCATCAAGAGTAAGTGCGATGTCCATTTCTGCCAGAAGAGGATTATGGACGCGACAGTGGTCAGGGGATGCGGATTCCAAACGGCATATAGAAGTATTGCCGTATAAAGGGGAGGAGTTATTTGGGGTCGGTCTATCGGACCTGGTGGCCACGGCAACGGCTGGAAAATCCACCTTTTTACCCCAAGTCAACTCGCAGCAGAAAAAGATACCGTCTTTTCAGGCTCAGTCCTTTCGTCCCCATAAGGGCAAGCGGGCAAAAGGCCACTCATATCTGCCCCGGGGCAGAGGAAGGGGAAAAAGACTGCAGCAAACAGCCTCTTCCCACGAATAGAAGCCCTCCCCCGCTTCTGCCAAGTCCTCAGCATGACGCTGGGGCCTTACAAGCGGACTCAGGCACGGTGGGGGCCCGTCTCAAGAATTTCAGCGCGCAGTGGGCTCACTCGCAAGTGGACCCCTGGATCCTGCAGGTAGTATCTCAGGGGTACAAATTGGAATTCGAGACGTCTCCCCTTAGCCGGTTCCTTAAGTCTGCTTTACCAACGTCTCCCCCCGACAGGGAGGCGGTATTGGAAGCCATTCACAAGCTGTATTCCCAGCAAGTGATAATCAAGGTACCCCTCCTACAACAGGGAAAGGGGTATTATTCCACGCTGTTTGTGGTACCGAAGCTGGACGGCTCGGTGAGACCCATTTTAAATCTGAAATCCTTGAACACTTACATAAAAAGGTTCAAGTTCAAGATGGAGTCACTCAGAGCAGTGATAGCGAACCTGGAAGAAGGGGACTATATGGTGTCTCTGGACATCAAGGATGCTTACCTCCATGTCCCAATTTGCCCTTCTCACCAAGGGTACCTCAGGTTTGTGGTACAGAACTGTCACTATCAGTTTCAGACGCTGCCGTTTGGATTGTCCACGGCACCCCGGGTCTTTACCAAGGTAATGGCCGAAATGATGATTCTTCTTCGAAGAAAAGGCGTCTTAATTATCCCTTACTTGGACGATCTCCTGATAAGGGCAAGGTCCAGAGAACAGTTAGAGGTCGGAGTAGCACTATCTCAAGTAGTACTACGACAGCACGGATGGATTCTAAATATTCCAAAATCGCAGCTGATTCCGACGACACGTCTGCTGTTCCTAGGGATGATTCTGGACACAGTACAGAAAAAGGTGTTTCTCCCGGAGGAGAAAGCCAAGGAGTTATCCGACCTAGTCAGGAACCTCCTAAGACCAGGCCAAGTGTCAGTACATCAATGCACAAGGGTCCTGGGAAAGATGGTGGCTTCTTACGAAGCGATTCCATTCGGCAGATTCCACGCAAGAACTTTTCAGTGGGATCTGCTGGACAAATGGTCCGGATCGCATCTTCAAATGCATCAGCGGATAACCCTGTCTCCAAGGACAAGGGTGTCTCTCCTGTGGTGGTTACAGAGTGCTCATCTCCTAGAGGGCCGCAGATTCGGCATTCAGGATTGGGTCCTGGTGACCACGGATGCCAGCCTGAGAGGCTGGGGAGCAGTCACACAGGGAAGAAATTTCCAGGGCTTGTGGTCAAGCATGGAAACGTCACTTCACATAAATATCCTGGAACTAAGGGCTATTTACAATGCCCTAAGTCAGGCAAGACCTCTGCTTCAGGGTCAGCCGGTGTTGATCCAGTCGGACAACATCACGGCAGTCGCCCACGTAAACAGACAGGGCGGCACAAGAAGCAGGAGGGCAATGATGGAAGTGGCAAGGATTCTTCGCTGGGCGGAGAATCATGTGATAGCACTGTCAGCAGTGTTCATTCCGGGAGTGGACAACTGGGAAGCAGACTTCCTCAGCAGACACGATCTTCACCCGGGGGAGTGGGGACTTCACCAAGAAGTCTTCCACATGATTGTAAACCGTTGGGAAAAACCAAAGGTGGACATGATGGCGTCCCGCCTCAACAAAAAACTGGACAGATATTGAGCCAGGTCAAGGGACCCTCAGGCAATAGCTGTGGACGCTCTGGTAACACCGTGGGTGTACCAGTCAGTGTATGTGTTCCCTCCTCTTCCTCTCATACCAAAAGTACTGAGAATCATAAGAAGGAGAGGAGTAAAGACTATACTCGTGGCTCCGGATTGGCCAAGAAGGACTTGGTACCCGGAAATTCAAGAGATGCTCACGGAAGACCCGTGGCCTCTACCTCTAAGAAAGGACCTGCTCCAGCAGGGACCATGTCTGTTCCAAGACTTACCGCGGCTGCGTTTGACGGCATGGCGGTTGAACGCCGGATCCTGAAGGAAAAAGGCATTCCGGATGAAGTCATCCCTACCCTGATCAAAGCCAGGAAGGATGTAACCATACAACATTATCACCGTATTTGGCGTAAATATGTTGCGTGGTGCGAGGCCAGGAAGGCCCCTACAGAGGAATTTCAACTGGGTCGTTTCCTGCATTTCCTGCAAACAGGACTGTCTATGGGCCTCAAATTAGGGTCCATTAAGGTTCAAATTTCGGCCCTGTCAATATTCTTCCAAAAAGAACTGGCTTCTGTTCCTGAAGTTCAGACGTTTGTCAAGGGAGTACTGCATATACAGCCTCCTTTTGTGCCTCCAGTGGCACCTTGGGATCTCAATGTAGTTTTGGGATTCCTAAAATCACATTGGTTTGAACCACTCACCACTGTGGACTTAAAATATCTCACATGGAAAGTGGTAATGCTGTTAGCCCTGGCTTCAGCCAGGCGTGTCTCAGAATTGGCGGCTTTATCCTATAAAAGCCCTTACCTAATTTTTCATACGGACAGGGCAGAATTGAGGACTCGTCCTCAATTTCTCCCTAAGGTGGTTTCAGCATTTCACTTAAACCAGCCTATTGTGGTGCCTGCGGCTACTAGGGACTTGGAGGATTCCAAGTTGCTGGACGTAGTCAGGGCCCTGAAAATATATGTTTCCAGGACGGCTGGAGTCAGGAAATCTGATTCGCTGTTTATCCTGTATGCACCCAACAAGCTGGGTGCTCCTGCTTCTAAGCAGACGATTGCTCGTTGGATTTGTAGTACAATTCAGCTTGCACATTCTGTGGCAGGCCTGCCACAGCCAAAATCTGTAAAAGCCCATTCCACACGGAAAGTGGGCTCATCTTGGGCGGCTGCCCGAGGGGTCTCGGCTTTACAACTTTGCCGAGCAGCTACTTGGTCAGGGGCAAACACGTTTGCTAAATTCTACAAATTTGATACCCTGGCTGAGGAGGACCTGGAGTTCTCTCATTCGGTGCTGCAGAGTCATCCGCACTCTCCCGCCCGTTAGGGAGCTTTGGTATAATCCCCATGGTCCTTTCGGAGTCCCCAGCATCCACTAGGACGTTAGAGAAAATAAGAATTTACTTACCGATAATTCTATTTCTCATAGTCCGTAGTGGATGCTGGGCGCCCATCCCAAGTGCGGATTGTCTGCATTACTTGTACATAGTTATTGTTACAAAAATCGGGTTATTGTTGTTGTGAGCCATCTTTCAGAGGCTCCTTCTGTTATCATGCTGTTAACTGGGTTCAGATCACAAGTTGTACGGTGTGATTGGTGTGGCTGGTATGAGTCTTACCCGGGATTCAAGATCCTTCCTTATTGTGTACGCTCGTCCGGGCACAGTATCCTAACTGAGGCTTGGAGGAGGGTCATGGGGGGAGGAGCCAGTGCACACCAGCTAGTCCTAAAGCTTTTACTTTGTGCCCAGTCTCCTGCGGAGCCGCTATTCCCCATGGTCCTTTCGGAGTCCCCAGCATCCACTACGGACTATGAGAAATAGAATTATCGGTAAGTAAATTCTTATTATAATAAGCTAGGGTGTGCAGTCCAGGCCCTGTTTCCATATAGTCTATATTATGTGTGTGTATACACACCTGAGGGATTGGGACAGCCCTCATCTCTGGATTAGCACCCCACCCACTGCCTCTCAGGCTTTTAAACAGGGAACCAGCACATTCTGACTGCACAAAAGACATAGGTATGATCCTTTTAATTATATACAGTTTGGGGGTGAGCTTTTGGGGCGTGGAGCTCCCTATATTGCTCTGGCTGGGCCACCTTGGGGCATCACCACCTTACATTTACTTTTAACACTTATATCACATTGTGTTTGTTTTATATTTATGTAGCTTTTTTCACATATTTTTTACACTTCTAATACTGCTCAGCTAAACTTCACATTCTAACACTTTACTGCTGTCCTCTTCTTTTCTTTTACATTCAGCAGCCTCTTTCATTTGCTTAACACTGATCTTTCACTCCTATCCTTTTTTCTGTGTGATGCCCTGGGGTGGTTTGGCTGGGGTGGTCTGGGGGTGCTCTGCGTCCCGGAGGTGAACTCCTATAGTGTTAGGGACCTGTCCGATGAGGTCACCGTGAAGCAGGTGGGCAGGCTCATATACTGGCCAATATATGCCAAGAACCTCAAATATTATATTATGGTTATAATAATTTTAATGGTGTATGGTGCACCTGCACCCTTTGTTCCTATGTTGTAGTATTTTAGTATGAGAGATGCCTGGGTTTGATGCGTGGTTCTTGAGAACCCATTTAAAGTTTTGTAGAGAGGTGGAAAATTCCAGAGATAGGGAGCACCATGGCCAAAACCTTGGAGGCAGGAATGGGAGGAAGTAATCAGTTGACAGGAGTGGTGGTGTAAATTTGTGGAGCAAAGAGGGCGGATGGGAGTGTAAAGGGAGATAAGGTCAGATGCTGTAGTAAGGGACTCATATCATTATTCATTTTCAGCCAGAAACGCAAAAAATGAGAATTGCATAGAAATACCACACATAATAGTGAACAGGTCACAGTCTATAGCTGGGAACACACCTTCTGACTGTGCGACTCAGCGTCGATGCAAATGATACATCACACTGCTGTATAATCTGCTTTACAACGGCATATTGTATCGTTACATGCTGCCTGTAGCTACACCGCATTGGTCCAGTAGACATGCAGCACATCCAATGGGGCGCTTCAATAAACGACAGTTCGGGTTACACACTATACGATATGTACACTATATATCCTTCCAATCCATGTCTGGATGATATATTGCACAAATATCATATAGTGTGTATCCAATTTAGCTTATACCCAAGCACTGTCAGACCTTGTGCTATATTTACAAAGTGATGGTGTTGAGGTGAAAGTTTAAAGTGGCACTAACATTAACCACTTAACTGGCATGGTCAGATTTCATGCAACTGCGCCGTCCCACCCTGTCCCCCCGTTTTTGACGAGGAGATCCGTTCTGTAGGTGTGCATAATATAATGTTTAAATATTTAAAAAAATACTTTTTCAACTTTATTAAATAAAATAAATTTTAAAAAACAATGTTGTTAACGCTTTTGAAGGGAAAAATCGTCAGTTAAGTGGTTTTTAAGCATGATGCCTAACATTAAGCATGATACCACTTTAAGTTTTTACCTCAAACTTGTCGAGATGCAGCGACTTACAAAAGTTGCCACTTCGTAAATATAGCCCCTTATGTTTTCTTACACTTCTCCATCTTACATGGGCTAGGCATAGGCACTTGTATTTCATCATCGTTTTATTTATCTAATAAGATTTTTTAAAAATGTCAGGAACACACAATTTGTTTCAGTGGCATTGCTGCTACAGGCTAATATTAATTCTATACTCCTTTTTTGTTAAAGCCATTGGCGTAAAAGGGTGTAAATGTATTGTTTGCAGTATGGTGCTGATGGCGCATCAGGCAGGATGTTTACTTCATTTAATGCACCAGTGCACTAACAATCTAGATGACTTTATCATGAGCAACCTGGGGAAACAGATCATTTAATTTCAGTCCTTAAACCAGTGTTTCCCAACATGCTTCAGTGCGTGTTCTACAGATCTCAGTATCACAATTAAATAATTGGCTCCACCTGTTGAACTTTTAAAATGTGTCAAACAGTAATGGGCAGTACACCAATTGGGAGATCTGTAAAACATGCACTGTTAAGGGCGTCACTTATCAAAATTACCTGCTTAATTTTATTTCTCTTACGTCCTAGAGGATGCTGGGGTCCATATTAGTACCATGGGGTATAGACGGGTCCACCAGGAGCCATTGGCACTTTAAGAGTTTAATAGTGTGGGCTGGCTCCTCCCTCTATGCCCCCCCTACCAGACTCAGTTTAGAAAATGTGCCCGGAGGAGCCGGCCACAGCTAGGAGAGCTCTACAGAGTTCTTCTGGTAAAGAGTAATTTTTTCTTTCAGGTTTTTTTATTTTACAGGGAGGCTGTTGGCGACAGCCTCCCTGCAGCGTGGGACTGAGGGGGGAGGCAGTGTCCGCACCGCGTGGTCTTGAGCCACTGCTCCCACTGACTGGATGGTGGCTCCAGAGGGGTCTGATCGCACCCCACCACAGGGGAACGCTCGCCCCGGCAGCAAGCCGCCACCCCCTCAGAAGCTGAAGTGTGGCGAGTCAGATAAGCAAGCGGGGGGACAGTGTGAAGAGGGCGGCTACGGGTCAGGAGCGCGGTTGTTCCTGCACTCCTGGAAGGCTCAGCGGTACCTTGGTGCGGCGCTTGGGAGGGAGCGCCCTGAGCCAGCTCCGGACCCTGCACTGGTTGTCTTCAGCGTGTCGGGGTCTGCGGACCCAGGTCAGCATATTCCTCCGGCCAGTATAATCCTCTTGTGAGCGGGAAGACAGCGCCATTGAAGGGGGCGGAGCTTCTCAGAGCGGACCCAGCAGCGTTCAGCGCCATTTTTCCTGCCTGCAGTCACAGTTCACTGGATCCAAGTTCCTCCAGATCTTTCGCCAGCAGTCTGTATGGTACCAGGGGGCTGTAGAAGAGGGGGGAGGCTGCCTAAAGGCTGTGTCACCTATTAATGGACACAGTCAGCGCTGGGAAGGTACTCCCTTTGCCTCAAGAGCGCTGTGTGTGGGTTGGCTCCAATCTCTGTGTCTCTCTGCCATTCTTGGGGGGGGGGGGGACTCGTCTGCATAATACCCTGTGTGTTTGTGGGGTGTTTGAGTGTATATGCCAACATGTCTAGGGACACTGTTTCATATGCTGCAGAGGATTTGTCTTCCCAGGAAGACTCCATTCCATGCAATCAGGATTTCACTGTTTTAGCGCAGATCCCAGTTAGAGAGCCAGAATGGTTAGTCTCTCTGAGGGGGACTATTTTTTAGATTTCTGATAGGGTTGCTAGGACTGAGCACGCCACTCAGGTCCTTCAGTCCTTTATGGTCGTATGGTCTGATTCTGCCTCCTCGGGGGTCCCCTACGGTACATTCTCATAAGCGTGCAATTATGCAGGATGACACGGACACCGATTCTGACGCTGGAGACGGTGATGGGGATGTGTTGAGGGGAACGGCATCACTTGCTAGGGGGGTGCAGTTGATGATTGAGGCTGTTAGGGATGTTTTACACATTTCGGACACAGCTCCGGAACAGGTGGAGGAGGCCTTCTTTACGGATAATAAGAAGCCCCCCCCTTACCTTCCCGGCATCCAAGGAATTGGATGCTATCTTTGAAAAGGCATGGTGAACTCCAGAAAAGAAATTCCATATTCCCATAAGAGAGTCTTGGTTGCTTTTCCCTTCCCAGAGGAGGATAGGAAGAGATGGGAGTCCCCGCCGATAGTCGACGCCTCTGTATCCAGGCTGTCCAAGCAGGTGGTATTACCGGTCCCTGCATTAAAGGACCCGGCAGATCGCAAGCTGGATGCTACGCTGAAATCCATTTACACGGCTTCAGGGGCTATATTGCGGCCTACTATAGCCTGTGCTTGGATTGCTAAAGCTATTGCCAGGTGGTCGATAACTCTGCAAGAGGAATCGGTCTGCACTGGACAAAGGTGACGTTGATTTATTTTTACGTAATATTAAGGATTCTGCAGGGTTCCTGGTGGATTCCAAGAAGGATCTGGGTTCCATGGCTGCGGGGATCTCCTCCATGTCAGTCTCTGCTCGCAGAGGTCTCTGGCTGCGCAACTGGTCCGCGGACGCGGAATCCAGGAAGTGTGTGGAAGGCCTTCCGTACAAAGGTCAGGCTCTGTTTGGGGAGGCACTGGATGCGTAGATTGCCACGGCTACCGCGGGTAAGTCTCCTTTTCTCCCCTCGGCTGCACCGGCTATGAAGAAGCCCTTTTCATCTAACACGTCACAGTCCTTTCGGGCCGCGAGACCTAGAAAGAATAAGCCTTCGAACACCTTCTTCAGAGGTGGTCGTGCCAAAGGAAAGAAACCTGCTCCCGCAGATTCCCAAACCCAGAAGCCCGCTTCTGATACTCCTAAGTCCTCCGCATGACGGTCTACAGCTAGGACTGGAGGAAGGTCAGGTGGGGGCGAGACTCAGGCAGTTCAGCCACGTCTGGGTGTCGTCGGGTCTGGGCCCCTGGGTCCTGGATATAGTGCCCAGGGGGTACAGACTGGAGTTTCAAGAGCCTCCGCCTCACCGTTTCTTCAAGTAAGGCTTACCGGCTCTGCTGGCGGATAGGACAATTCTTCTGGACGCCATCAGGAAATTGGTGGTGTCAAAGGTCATTGTTCAGGTCCCTCTTCCACAACGGAACAAGGGTTACTATTCGAACCTTTTTGTGGTACCGAAACCGGATGGTTCGATACGGCCTGTTCTAAATTTAAAATCTTTGAACCCTTATCTCAAGGAGTTCAAATTCAAGATGGAATCTCTGAGAGCTGTCATTTCAGGGCTATCGGAGGGGGAGTTCCTGATGTCAATGGACATCAAGGATGCTTACCTCCACATTCCAATTTGGGCGCCGCATCAAGCTTATCTCAGGTTTGCGCTGATGTACGATCACTATCAGTTTCAGGCGCTACCGTTTGGCTTCTCAACAGCACCAAGGATCTTCACCAAGGTGATGGCGGAGATGATGGTTCTCCTCCGCAAACGGGGTGAACATAATTCCATATCTGGACGATCTCCTGATCAAGGCGTCATCCAAGGAGAGGTTGTTGCGGTCCATCACACTCACGACGCAGCTACTCGGGAAGCACGGTTGGATCCTGAATCTTCCAAAGTCTCATCTGGAGCCGACAAGGTGGCTGTCTTTCCTGGGAATGATCCTCGACACGGAAGTGCAGAAGGTTTTTCTCCCGGTGGAGAAAGCATTGGTGATTCAAACAATGGTCCGGGATGTCCTACGTCCTTCCCGGGTATCGGTTCATCAATGCATCCGCCTTCTGTGGAAGATGTTTGCCGCCTACGAGGCTCTGCAGTACGGCAGGTTTCATGCTCGACCTTTTCAACTGGACCTCTTGGACCAGTGGTCGGGCTCTCACCTACACATGCACAAGAGGATACGCCTGTCTACGAAAGCCAGGATTTCACTCCACTGGTGGCTGCAACTTCCACACCTTCTGGAAGGGAGAAGGTTCGGAATTCAAGACGGGATCCTGTTGACCACAGATGCAAGTCTAAGAGGTTGGGGAGCGGTCGCTCTGGGGGAAACCTTTCAAGGACGATGGTCGGCTCAAGAGTCACTTCTCCCAATAAACATCCTAGAACTCAGGGCCGTTTACAACGCCCTTCTACAAGCAACACACCTTCTTCAGGATCAGGCTGTTCAGGTGCAGTCGGACAACGTGACCACAGTGGCCTACATAAACTGACAAGGCGGAACGAAGAGCAGAGCTGCCATGGCAGAGGTGTCAAAGATCCTTGTCTGGGCAGAAAGGCACGCGGTGGCGATGTAGGCAATCTTCATTCCGGGCGTAGACAACTGGGAAGCAGACTTCCTCAGCAGACACGATCTCCATCCAGGGGAGTGGGGCCTCCATCCGGAGGTGTTCGAGGAGGTAACCGGTTGGTGGGGGGTACCTCACATAGACATGATGGCCTCCCGCCTCAACAAGAAGCTACGGAGGTACTGTCCCAGGTCAAGAGACCCACAGGCAGTGGCGGTGGACGCACTGGTAACACCTTGGGTGTTCAAGTCAGTGTATGTGTTCCCTCCACTTCCTCTGATACCAAGGGTTCTTCAACTCGTGAGAAGAACAAGGGTTCTGGCAATCCTCATTGCTCCGGACTGGCCAAGGAGGGCTTGGTACGCGGATCTGCTGGATCTTCTGCTGGAAGATCCACGGCCTTTACCCCTTCGGGAGGATCTGCTTCTGCAGGGGCCATTCGCTTATCAAGACTTACCGCGGCTTTGTTTGACGGCATCACGGTTGAACGCCAGATCTTCGCTCGGAAGGGTATCCCGAGTGAGGTCATTCCTACCCTGATACAGGCCAGGAAGGGGGTAACGTCTAAGCATTATCATCGCATTTGGAAGAAATATGTTTCTTGGTGTGAGGCAAAGAAGTTTCCAGCAGTGGAGTTTCAACTTGCACGTTTTCTCCTTTTCCTGCAAGCAGGGGTGGATATGGGACTGAGACTGGGCTCCATCAAGGTCCAGATCTCTGCTTTGTCCATCTTCTTCCAAAAACAATTGGCTGTTCTTCCTGAGGTTCAGACCTTTTTGAAAGCGGTTCTGCACATCCATCCTCCCTTTGTGGCACCTACGGCTCCTTGGGATCTTGATGTGGTGTTGCAGTTCCTACAATCTGCTTGGTTTGAGCCTTTACAGGAGGCTGATCTCAAGTTTCTCACGTGGAAGGCGGTCACCCTGTTGGCCTTGGCTTCTGCACGACGCGTGTCAGAATTGGGGGCTTTATCTTGTAAAAGTCCCTATCTGATCTTCCATGAAGACAGGGCGGAACTTAGGACTCGTCCACAGTTCCTACCTAAGGTTGTGTCTGCTTTCCACATCAACCAACCTATTGTGGTGCCAGTGGCTACTGACTCCTCAATTACTTCAAAGGCCTTGGATGTAGTGAGTACTTAGAAGATTTACGTGAAGAGGACGGCTCGTCACAGGAAAAGTGACTCCCTGTTTGTCCTCTATGATACAATGAAAATTAGATGTCCTGCTTCTAAGCAGTCGATTTCACGCTGGATCAGGTTCACTATCCAGCATGCTTATTCCACGGCAGGATTGGCGTGTCCGAAATCCGTAAAGGCCCACTCTACTCGTAAAGTGGGCTCTTCCTGGGTGGCTGCCCGGGGTGTCTTGGCAATACAACTCTGCCGAGCAGCTACTTGGTCTGGGTTGAACACGTTTGACAAGTTTTACAAGTTCTATACTTTGGCCTCTGATGACCTCCAGTTTGGTCAAGCGGTGTTGCAGGAGACTCCGCGCTCTCCCTCCCGTACTGGGAGCTTTGGTACATCCCCATGGTACTAATATGGACCCCAGCATCCTCTAGGACGTAAGAGAAATAGGATTTTGGTTACCTACTGGTTAATCCTTTTCTCGTAGTCCATAGAGGATGCTGGGCGCCCGCCCAGCGCTTCGTTTTCCTTCATTGGTTATAGTTCAGTGTTACCTGGTTCCTAGGTAAGTTCTGCGTTATTTGCTGTTTCAGCTGTTGCTGAGTTGTTCCGGCATGTTAGCCGGATTTGCCTGTTGTGTGAGCTGGTATGAATCTCGCCACTATCTGTGTAATTCCTTCTCTCGAAGTATGTCGTCTCCTCGGCCACAGTTTCTAGACTGAGTCTGGTAGGGGGGGCATAGAGGGACGAGCCAGCCCACACTATTAAACTCTTAAAGTGCCAATGGCTCCTGGTGGACCCATCTATACCCCATGGTACTAATATGGATCCCAGCATCCTCTACGGACTACGAGAAAAGGATTTACCGGTAGGTAACCAAAATCCTATTTTTATTTTTCTGTGAGCTGTGATGTGCTACTTCTGCAGCTTGTAATATGAAATAAAGAATAGGGATTTTTGATCTTTGTTAGTGAAATAGATGAAATAAGTAAATATAATTAGGTATGGTTTGCCGACGGCCGAGATCCCGGTGGTCAGCATACCGACGCAAGGATTCCGGCTCCCTGAATGCCGGCAGGGGGGCTAGCGCTCCAAGTCCCCTCTTGGGCTTGCTGCGCTCGCCAAACTGCGGGCTTGGTGGCACACTGCACTTGTCACAGGTTCTGTTTCCACTCTATGGGTGTCGTGGACACCCATGAATGGGAATAGCCCCTGTTAGCCGGGATTCCGGCTGGCGGCATTGTCAGTGGTCGGGATTCCAGCGTTGTTATCCTGACCGCCGGGATCCCGACTGCCGGCAATGTAACCGCATCCCGTTGAGTGTTAGTGGTATTTATTATGTAAATACTGCTCGGTTCATCTTTAGATGCCACCATCGGTTGCACCATCGAAACTTGCACCAGCCCCATGGCAGGTGTATCATCTGAGTATGGCCTCCAGAGTGAATGATTGAACGTCTGAGTACGCACACATTTTAGTGATGCGCCTATGAGACTCCCATAATATGTCCATAAGACAGCCCATCTACATGCGTCTATTCAGCCACTGCCCGGCAATGCCCAGCACTTTTCCAAGACATTTCTGATACCATGCGTCTCAATTACAACCGCACCTTTGTGTGTACACTCTGTGTAATGCATGCCCCGTACCAGTTTTCAGGATTTTCCACTCTCGTGTAGTAGTAGATAATTGATCATCTTCGTCAACATCGGCATTGCAAGCACATTATGTGTATATTTTATTTTGAAGCTATCAAGATGGGTGGGTCTGGCAGTCACATGATCAACACAGACAGCCCAACAATTAGAATGCCGACAGGGAACGGTACCGTTATTTTACCCCTCACCTGACATGACTGGGGAGGCCGCTACAGGGCGGGGGGGGGGGGGGGGGGGTGGCTGTCGAGGGCTAAGACATGGGGGGGTGTCTAGGGCTAAGACATGGGGTGGCAGCTACGGCTGAGTGCATCCTATCAAGATATGTATAGTGTAAAATAAATATGCTGCATATACTTTAATGTTTACAGTTGTTAAAAGTGGTTTGGTATTGTGTAAACATCATTTAGTGTCACCGTTTAGTGTTTAGACTAGATATGGAAGTTGGTGTTAAAAATAGGAACTGCATTGAGGGGTTGATTACATTAGGCTTGCCCTGCAAGTCTGTGAATAAGTGAGGCTGTCTCTCGCACACACTTACAGTTGCTCCAAACTCACTGATTTTTGCACACAGCAATCTGCAAGTCTGGGGTGATATCGGACAGAGAGTGTCAAGATGAGGTAAAAGGTTAGAATTATTGTATGCCATAAGTTTCCTTATACCTTTCCATTCTACTATATTCACATTCTAAATGAATGTGAATATAGTAGAATGGAAAGGTATAAGGAAACTTTTCTTTACCAATAAATATAATACAAACCTTTACTAGGTAAATATTTCAAATATACCCCAAATTAAATACCACTGTGGAGTAAGCAGTGAAAGTCATATTTGGGTATATGAACCAAGAATATGATTTATGTAAAAGTAATTACCATACAGTTTGTTTCCATAAACTTACATTACTGTTATATGTTCTTCAGAAAAATACATCAACAAGCTTCTTGAAAGATGTTTTGAAGTCCACTCCTCATTGAAAAGCAGTGCATTGAATATTGAGATTGCTACCTTGGACTCCATACTGTACATTTACCACCACCGTCTCAGTTACCATAAACCATATTTGGCTTTAAAACAGGTTTGTTTTATAATGTAAAATTGCTTAGAAATCATTTTGAGTCAGGTTGTGCCAGTGTGTACATTAGCTTGCTTATGTTAGCTCATTGACTTTCATAGTGATTACGTATTGATTTTGTCATGTGTGTTCTATATTCTTCTGGCTTCCGCTGTGTTCCTACTTGGGTTATAGTGTGTTCTATATATACTATATATTATCTGTTATTTTATCTTCAGTTAGATGTATAGTACTATCAGGGCCGGTGCAAGGTTTCTTGGTACCCTAGGCAAAACTTCAGCCTCCCCCCACCCCCGACCTCTAAGTAAGCTGGCAGCTACAGTATTGATTAGTTGTAAAAGTTACAAAGACTTTTATTTATTATTTTCTGTTCCGTGTTGATGCATACATCTGCAGATCCCTCTGCTGGTATATTAGTCTTGTTGTGCAATTGTATAAAAATATCTACACACACAACCATTGGCGTTTCTATAATGGGTGCAATGTGTGCGGTGCACACGGACCCCTGCCATTACAGGTGGTGGAACTCAGTTCCACCTCATTCCCCCCCAACTTTAACCCCTGACGGTCGCCCATTCACACAGCCAGACAGGCCGATATATCTGCAAGATATATCAGCATCAGCTGTGCTGCAGAGTTGATGCAATATGTCTATGAACGGTGCCTTCACAGACATAACAAGTGTACACACCCACTGATGCACTACAGACATACATCGCCCGTTCAATAGAACGGGCGATATACCTATTTGTGTGCGATTAGACCACCTGCGATGTGTTTGGAGTGAAGAGACTGCATCAGAAACTACATCATAAATATATACATATATACAGGAAAGACAAAATGTGAGGAGTGATCACGTTCTAGAGGCTGTGTAAATAATGTTTGTGATCATTCTGAAACGGCAAAATAACAGAAAAAGAAAGCCTTATGTCATATTACATTAAATGCACACATGTTAAAATGCACCCAGTCCTAAATACACATACTGTCAATGCGCAAAGTGGGAATATGGAAGTATAAATTGAACACCCCCATCATTTTAGGTAATCCTCCTACTCCCCACATGCTCTTCTTTGTGTCTGATCGCCTGCGTCTCTCACCTTTACTTACCCCCTGCAACTGCAACTGCCGGCTATCCTTTCAACCCCTGCACTTCTTACTGCTCCCCTCACCACCGCCCTCATTCCCTGCACCTTGTTTCACTTCCTACCTGCTTCCTTCTCACACCCCGGCACCTCTAATACCCTTTTCAGACCGCCACCTATGAACATGGGTTGTGGGCACATGAGCGCGCATAACCCGTGTTCATCTGCGGTCTGAAAGGAGCAAGGGTTGAAATACCGGGTCGAGCGACCCGGTATTTCAACCCTGGTCGTGAGCAGGGTTGAACATGTCTTCAATCTGGCTCACTGTCCTGTTCACTCTCTATGTACGGGCAGCGCTTTGAGATCATGTCATCTCCAAGCACTGCTCCCGCCGCGCCACCGCTGACGTCAATATGCCAGGCTGCTGGCTGCGGTGTGAAAGGTTCTTGAGGCGGGTCGCACCCTGGGTGTCATGCTCTTGGGTGCGACCCACCCCAGACGGTGTGAAAGGGGTATAACTAACCTCTCCTATTTAGCCCCTAGCCCCTCTCCCCAGTTCCATTTATCACCAACTGCAGCTCCTTCCCAAGCAGGGACACTGACATCTCAAATCAGGTCCCAGCACCAGGGCAGATGCAGTGGCATATACACTCACACTCAGCAGTCACCCACTGTCACACACACTCACACTCAGCAGTCATCCACTGTCACTCACTGTCACACACACTCACACTCAGCAGTCACCCGCTGTCACACACACTCACCAGTCACTCACACTAACCAGTCACCCACTGTCACACACACTCGCACTCAGCAGTCACCCACTGTCACACACACTAACACAGTAGTGCTCACCTCTCACTGCGCAGCTGGCTGCGATGAGCCCGGGCAGCAGCTCCCTATCATCCGCAGGGGTAATGTTCAGCGCTACACAGGAAACACGTAATTGGTAGAATAGCTGCGCTTGTCAGGATCGGCCACTGCAGGAACAACAAGGGGGAGGGACAGGGAACTGCCGGCTAGGAGGACACAAGGAGGATGTCCGAGGTCCCAGTGCTGCTGAGTTTTGTGAAGCGGAAAGTGTCTGATAGGCCAGGGGGAGGGCACCATGCACGATGATTCCTTGAAGTGCATGGCATGTAAGCAGGGGCGGATTGGGAACTAAAAGTGTCCCTGGAAAAATTTCTAGAAGTGGCCCCATGTGGGCGACACCAAATCAATGGTAGGTGGAACCAACACTAAAGTAGACGGGATCAGTACACAGGGCCATAAATATGGGTTGCGAGCAATGCTGTCACGAAAGGGCCCTGGGGGCAGCACTGCTACTGTGCCTTAGAATTTAAACTTTTTTTTTCATGTGCCTCCAGACCTGCACCTATGCAGGAAATTCAAATTGTGTACTCATTTGTGATTTGCTTTAAGTAAACTAGAAGAATCCCATTAAGTTTATACTAAAATACTCTTCTGCTGGCCATATATTAGTACGACTTGCATTAGATGAATGTTGTCCGACGAGCTCCCCCGCCAGCTCCCTGACGTACGATAGATCGGTAGTTGCTTATGCACCTTACAATCTATCATATGATCCGCAATTGACCCCCACCCAGATCGAATGATCATATGTGCAGCACACATGATCAGTTGATGCGACGTGTGACCCACGGGGACACGCATCGCATCGTGGAGGTCATTCCGAGTTGTTCGCTCGCAAGCTGCTTTTAGCAGCTTTGCACACGCTAAGCCGCCGCCTACTGGGAGTGAATCTTAGCTTCTCAAAATTGCGAACGACGTATTTGCATTATTGCGATTAGACCTCTCTTAGCATTTTCTGAGTAGCTCGAGACTTACTCTGCCATTGCGATCAGTTCAGTCAGTTTCGTTCCTGGTTTGACGTCACAAACACACCCAGCGTTCGCCCAGACACTCCTCCGTTTCTTCAGCCACTCCCGCGTTTTCCCAGAAACCCCAGCGTTTTTTCACACACACCCATAAAACGGTCAGTTTCCCACCCAGAAACACCCACTTCCTATCAATCACATTAAGATCACTAGAACGAAGAAAAATCCTCGTAATGCCGTGAGTAAAATACCTAACTTCATAGCAAATTTACTTGGCGCAGCCGCTGTGCGGACATTGCGCATGTGTACTAGCAACTAATCGCTCCGTTGCGATAAAAAAATAACGAGCGAACAACTCGGAATGACCACCCGTAATCGCACCCAAAACATGCAATGGGTCGATCCACGCGTCAATATTGTGTATTCGTACCTGGTGTATGGCCAGCATTCCTCTGCACCGATGACCTGTAATTCACTGTGCTGTAATGAATAGGATATCCTATCCAGTAACGCATATGTTGCAGCCTCAGGGTAACCACATAACCAAAATATTGACAGGGCGCACCAAAGGTGCGTGGCAAAAAATATGGGGTTGTGGCCACAGAATAGTTCCAATTCACAATACACCGCACAGCAGCGTCTGTTATTCACATTACAGCGTACAGCGTCATCACATTACACCGCCCAGCAGCATCCGGTACTCACAATACAACGCCCAGCGACGTCCATTGCTCATATTACAGTGCACAGTGACGTCACATTACAGTGCACAGTGGCGTCACATTACAGCACACAGCAATGTCCGTTACTCACATTACAGCGCACAGCGGCATCACATTACAGCACACAGCGGCATCACATTACAGCGCACAGCGGCATCACATTACAGCGCACAGCGATGTCCGTTGTTCACATTACAGAACACAGTGCATCACATTAAAGTGCACAGCGACAACCGTTACTCACATTACAGCGCACAGCGGGCGTCACATTAAAGCGCACAGTGACAAATGTTACTCACATTACAGCGCACAGCAGGCTTCACATTAGAGCGCACAGAAACAACCGTTACTCACATTACAGTGCATATCCACATACGTTATTCACATTACTGCGAAACAGCGACAACCGTTACTCACATTACAGCGCACAGCGGCATCACATTACAGCACACAGCGATGTCCGTTGTTCACATTACAGAACACAGTGCATCACATTAAAGCGCACAGCGACAAACTTTACTCACATTACAGCGCACAGGAACAACAGTTACTCACATTACAGCGCACAGGAACAACCGTTACTCACATTACAGCACACAGTGGCGTCACATTACAGCGCACAGAAGTGTCACATTAGAGCACACAGCGGCGTCACATTACAGTGCACATCCACATACGTTACTCACATTACAGCGCACAGCAGCGTCACATTACAGTGCACAGCGACAACCGTTACTCACATTACAGCGCACAGCGGCGTCACATTACAGCGCACAGCGACAACTGTTACTCACATTACAGCGCACAGTGGCATCACATTACAGCGCACAGCAGCGTCACGTTACAGCACACAGCGACAACCGTTACGCACATTACAGCGCACAGTGGCATCACATTACAGCGCACAGCAGCGGCACGTTACAGCACACAGCGACAACCGTTACTCACATTACAGCGCACAGTGGCATCACATTACAGCGCACAGCAGCGGCACGTTACAGCACACAGCGACAACCGTTACTCACATTACAGCGCACAGTGGCATCACATTACAGCGCACAGTGGCGTCACATTACAGCGTACAGCAACGTCGCGTTACATCGCACAGAGACAACCGTTACTCACATTACAGCACACAGCGGCGACACGTTACAGCACACATCGACATACGCATACCCTCCAACTGTACCTTTTTAATGGGTACAGTACCTTTTTTTTTTAATGGTCTGTACCTATTTTTGGCTCTCCAAACTTCCATTGAAAGTATAGGAGATGGGGCGTGACCACGCCCCCTTTACCCGTGACCACGCCCCTTTTTCCAATGTGTACCGATTTTTGTGTTGAAAATGTTGGAAGGCATGCAAACGTTACTCATATTATACTGCAGGTGGGGGAGGGGGTGCCGTGAGTGGGGGAGGGTGAGTGCCACGAGTGGGGGAGGGGTGCCACAAGTGGGGGATGGGGGGTGCCGCGAGTGGGGGAGGGAACAGATGGGTGTGGAGTGTGTGTGAGAAGGGGTCAGGAGTGTTGCAGAGAGAGCAGGAGAGGAGACAGACTCACCCTGCGTGCACTGCTGTGGGGCTGCCGGGAACTGTTACTGGTGACTGGAGAAGCTCTGTCACGTGAGATGACAGACTATCCAGTGACAGAGCTCCTCCAAGCTGCGGCTGGTTCTGGCGGCTGCCAGATATAGTGCTGAGGGACGCGCTATGCAGGGGGCGGAGCCACGTGCGGCAATCGGCCCCACAGTACGGTCGGCCTCCTGGGATCCTTCCGGGTAACCTCATACTCATAGGCCAATCCATCCCTGCATGTGAGCGCTAGTACAAGACCCTCGCCGCGGCCGCCCGTAGGCTAACCTATTATTGAAAAATATATATATTTTTTTTAAATGGATTTAAAGGGAGCATGCCGCCCTCTAGTGGCCGGCGCTCATAGGCAGCTGCCTAAAGCTGCCTAATGGTAGCGCCGGCCCTGAGTACTATATTTTCCCAGATAAAGCACGTGTGTGTACACTATTACTTTGTAGTTATATTACTAATTTGATATTGCTCCACTAATTTTTTTTTCCCTGTTGTAGTCCGAATGCAACATTCCATATTTGTTCTTCATTACATTTGCTTTCATGTACTCTTTGCACAACTAAGATAGGTGTCCTTGGTTGTGATTGATGGTTTTATACTAGGAATATTCAAATACTGTACAGTAAGCCTACTTAAACAGCAATCCCCAAATAGAATTTTAAGTGAAGTACTCTTTTTAAGCATTCATCTAATGTCTTGGCTATTCTTCTACAAATCATTATCCCCTTTTGAAATCTGTCTGGATGGCAAACAAAAATGGCTGCCAGTCACAGTCAGTCTTTGCAGGCTCACACCCTTTAAGTATGTCATAAACTGGCAGAAAGAGAATAGCACAGAACAGGCAAAGTGTGTGTAGAATAGGGCAGGTAAAGTTCAGAGGGAATTTTAAAAGCCTCTCTGCTCACTAGGTCGTGTTTCAGTCTATCATATGACTGGTTGCCAAGACAGTCCAGCACCATAAATAATGAGTAGCATTCTGAAGAAAAGAACAAGGGAAATTATAAAACACATCCTTCTTATAGCTTACCACTGGTTTATTTTAAAAGAGCAGCACACCTGATTCTGTTCTGGTGAGATTGCTGCTTCTGTTGGTGAGTTTGCTGTTTTAAAATTACACTGCTGTCCCTTGCAGAAAATCTTACTTAGGTGCACCTTACCTATCCGGAAACCTATTCCTGTTCTAGGCACAGCAGAAAACTTGGGGATGAGGTTAAGCAGGAGGGCCAATCACAAGCTAAAGAGATACTGGCTTGTGATTCATATGGAACACTCCCTTATGCTGTTGGTTAGCTGAATTGATTTGCTGGTTCTGTATTGCATTTTAATAAATTAGTGTTCATTCTAGCACCTGTCACAACCCGTGCAGTTCCTCTTTCCTGCCTGAGGTGACGTGCTCTGCTCTGGTGCTTCTAGTACACTCTGGTCTGTATCCCAGAGCTGAGAAACATACCTGAGTGTGCTAGAAGCATCAGAGCAGCTAGAGACGCCCCAGGCAGGAAAGAGGAACTGCACGGATTGCGACAGGTACAGGGTGCAAGAAAGAACACTATAAATGTAACTATGTTAATCCGATGGGATGGTGAGATGAGCAGAGGAGGAAAGGGAGTGTGGTGCTTCCATTAAAGATTCATTTAATATTTACATACAGTAATAGAAGAATGTGTTCATTATGTATCCCTGTATGTCTTGGTAAAGGCAGTGGTGGTCAACCTGGATAAATTATTTATAGATATGACAATGTAAATCATAAGGTAATTTTATTTTTATTGTAAAAGAAAATGGACATTATTTACAAGTTCAATAAACAATATGGTTCAGATGCTATTATATTTATCAGGTACTGCAGTGTTAATTTACAATGTATTTACTGAGCTGCCAGAAACAAATGGATGTTTGCTTGTCTTAGCGACTTCATTTCCAGCCATGGCACTAATTCAATGGCAAACTATTACATTATTGTTACACTTTCCCTCAAATGAAAGCTGATGTGGATCAGTGGAAATGACATTTTTATGTGTATACCAAGTGGCTAATTTAGTAGGTTTTCTGGCCCTTAGAGATTGTATCATGTGTCCGACAATGACATTTAAAACAGGCAGTTACCCTGATTTGTAGGTTTGTGAAAAATTTGTCCAAGCCTGTATTAGGCATAGATATCCATCATCAATCTAGTGAGGGCAAACGGGGAACCCATGACTGGGTAGATGTGCCTAGCAGAGTGCCCAGTCATTCATACTATTAATTTCCTGACACATTTACAAATGTGCCCGATAACAATAAAAACCATTTTAGTTAAGGTCTCATTGGATTATTTTTGAGCCACTTGTGTTGAGTTATCAGTCATGATACCCATCATTGCTGCAGATATAGCAGATTGTGTGGCCAGCATTGTTCTCTTTGTACTTTACGTCTGTTAATGAATCCTGTGTCCTGTGTTTCCTGCTGGCATTCCTTATAGTGTGACTGTACTTAATTACAAATGTAAAGAAAATAGTGGCACTCATCAGAATCCTAAAAAGGATGGCCCGTGCCACTGGTGTTTGTGGTGGGGGATAAGCTGGTTTAGATTTACCTTTTTCTTTTTTTCTTTTCCTACAGGTACAGCAGTGTATAAAACGAATCCGTTCTATGGGCTTGGAAGCCTCCATAAAAGAGATTGTCGATTTGTGTCCGAAGTATGTGGTTTGCTCAGTCAGTAGTATGTAAACCGTATGCGTTTTACTGTATATAAAATGTATCTTGCTAAAATATAACTATTAGCCTTTCTTCATGTGTTCATTTTAATTATTAATGGGTGTAAATAATAAGAAACAGGTTAAACCTGTGACTGCCCAGATGTTGTGGAACCACAGTGTTTTGTGGTTCCAAAGTTGCAGTATACACGCAAGTTGTTTGTCTCTGCTATTACACAGGGTGGCTTACTTGACAACTTTTTAAACTTGGATTATTTACTACATAATGCAGACATTTAAAAAAATAATAATCTGTTCTTTTGCCTATTACTCACAGTGCATTCACGCGTGACCTAATTCCTCTGATTGCAATTAATATTTTTCTCTAACGTCCTAGTGGATGCTGGGGACTCCGTAAGGACCATGGGGAATAGACGGGCTCCGCAGGAGACAGGGCACTTTAAGAAAGAATTAGGATACTGGTGTGCACTGGCTCCTCCCTCTATGTCCCTCCTCCAGACCTCAGTTTGAGTCTGTGCCCGGACGAGCTGGGTGCACCTTAGTGAGCTCTCCTGAGCTTGCTAAAAAGAAAGTATTTTGTTAGGATTTTTTATTTTCAGAGAGATCTGCTGGCAACAGACTCTCTGCTACGTGGGACTGAGGGGAGAGAAGCAGCCCTACTCACTGAAGATAGGTCCTGCTTCTTAAGCTACTGGACACCATTAGCTCCAGAGGGATGGTACACAGGAACGCACCCTTGGTCGTCCGATCCCAGAGCCGCGCCGCCGTCCCCCTCGCAGAGCCAGAAGATAGAAGCCGGCGTGAGAAGCAGGAAGACTTCGAAATCGGCGGCAGAAGACTCCAGTCTTCATATGAGGTAGCGCACAGCACTGCAGCTGTGCGCCATTGCTCCCACACTAAACCCACACACTCCGGTCACTGTAGGGTGCAGGGCGCAGGGGGGGGGGGCGCCCTGGGCAGCAATTGGGAACCTCTTGGCAAAAAGCAGCATATATACAGTTGGGCACTGTATATATGCATGAGCCCCCGCCATTATTTTACACACAAAACGCGGGACAGAAGCCCGCCGCTGAGGGGGCGGGGCTTCTTCCTCAGCACTCACCAGCGCCATTTTCTCTCCACAGCTCCGCTGAGAGGAAGCTCCCCAGGCTCTCCCCTGCAGAATCACGGTAGAAAGAGGGTAAAAAGAGAGGGGGGGGCACATAAATTTGGCGCAAAAACAGTATATACAGCAGCTACTGGGTTAACACTAAGTTACTGTGTGATTCCTGGGTCATATAGCGCTGGGGTGTGTGCTGGCATACTCTCTCTCTGTCTCTCCAAAAGTCCTTGTGGGGGAACTGTCTTCAAATATAGCATCCCCTGTGTGTGTGGTGTGTCGGTACGCTTGTGTCGGCATGTTTGACGAGGAAGGCTATGTGGAAACAGAGCGGGTACAAATAAATGTGGGGTCGCCGCCGACGGCGCCGACACCGGATTGGATGGATATGTGGAAGGTTTTAAAAGATAATGTTAATTCCTTGCATAAAAGGTTGGATAAAGCTGAAGCCTTGGGACAGTCAGGGTCTCAACCCATGCCTGATCCTACAGCGCAGAGGCCGTCAGGGTCTCAGAAGCGCCCACTATCCCAAATTGTTGACACAGATATCGACACGGATTCTGACTCCAGTGTCGATGGCGATGATGCAAAGTTGCAGCCTAAAATGGCTAAAGCCATCCGCTACATGATTATAGCAATGAAGGATGTGTTGCACATCACAGAGGAAACCCCAGTCCCTGACAAGAGGGTTTATATGTATGGGGAAAAAAGGCAAGAGGTGACCTTTCCCCCTTCACATGAGTTAAATGAGTTATGTGAAAAAGCTTGGGAATCTCCAGATAGAAAACTGCAGATTTCCAAACGGATGCTTATGGCGTATCCTTTCCCGCCAACGGACAGGTTACGCTGGGAATCCTTCCCTAGGGTAGACAAAGCTTTAACACGCTTATCCAAGAGGGTAGCCCTGCCGTCACAGGATACGGCCACCCTAAAAGATGCTGCGGATAGAAAGCAGGAGGGTATCCTGAAGTCCATTTATACACATTCAGGTACCCTACTAAGGCCGGCAATTGCGTCGGCCTGGATGTGTAGTGCTGTAGCAGCATGGACAGATACCTTTTCTGAGGAACTTGATACCTTGGACAAGGATACTATACTACTGACCCTGGGGTATATAAAAGACGCTGTCCTATATATGAGAGATGCCCAAAGAGACATTAGCCTACTGGGCTCTAGAATAAATGCAATGTCAATTTCTGCCAAAAGGGTCCTGTGGACTCGGCAATGGACAGGCGATGCCGACTCAAAAAGGCACATGGAGGTTTTACCTTACAAGGGTGAGGAATTGTTTGGGGACAGTCTCTCGGACCTAGTCTCCACAGCTACGGCTGGAAAGTCAAATTTTTTGCCATATATTCCCTCACAACCTAAGAAAGCACCGTATTACCAAATGCAGTACTTTCGATCACAAAAAGGCAAGAAAGTCAGAGGTGCGTCCTTTCTTGCCAGAGGCAGGGGTAGAGGAAAGAAGCTGCACAATACAGCTAGTTCCCAGGAACAGAAGTCCTCCCCGGCTTCCACTAAATCCACCGCATGATGCTGGGGCTCCACAGGCGGAGCCAGGCCCGGTGGGGGCGCGTCTCCGAAATTTCAGCCACAAGTGGGTTCACTCACAGGTGGATCCCTGGGCTATAGAGATTGGGTCTCAGGGGTACAAGCTGGAATTCGAAGTGATGCCCCCTCACCGTTACCTCAAATCGGCCCTGCCAGCTTCCCACATAGAGAGGGAAATAGTGTTAGCTGCAATTCACAAATTGTATCTCCAGCAGGTGGTGGTAAAGGTTCCCCTCCTTCAACAGGGAAGGGGTTACTATTCGACAATGGTTGTGGTACCGAAACCGGAAGGTTCGGTCAGACCCATATTGAATTTAAAATCCCTGAACATATACCTGAAAAGGTTCAAGTTCAAGATGGAATCGCTCAGAGCGGTCATCGCAAGCCTGGAGGAGGGGGATTTTATGGTGTCTCTGGACATAAAGGATGCTTACCTTCATGTCCCCATTTATCTACCTCATCAGGAGTACCTCAGATTTGTGGTACAGGATTGTCATTACCAATTCCAGACGTTGCCGTTTGGTCTGTCCACGGCACCGAGAATAATTACCAAGGTAATGGCGGAAATGATGGTGCTCCTGCGAAAGCAAGGAGTCACAATTATCTCATACTTGGACGATCTCCTCATAAAGGCGAGGTCCAGAGAGCAGTTGCTGATCAGCGTAGCACGCTCTCGGGAAGTGTTACAACAGCACGGCTGGATTCTGAATATTCCAAAGTCGCAGCTGATTCCTACGACGCGTCTGCCCTTCCTGGGCATGATTCTGGACACAGACCAGAAGAAGGTTTTTCTCCCGACGGAGAAGGCTCAGGAACTCATGACACTGGTCAGAGACCTCTTAAAACCAAAACAGGTGTCAGTGCATCACTGCACGCGAGTCCTGGGAAAGATGGTGGCATCATACGAGGCCATTCCCTTCGGCAGGTTCCATGCGAGGACCTTTCAGTGGGATCTGTTGGACAAGTGGTCCGGATCGCATCTACAGATGCATCGGCTGATCACTCTATCCCCCAGGGCCAGGGTGTCTCTTCTGTGGTGGCTGCAGAGTGCTCACCTTCTCGAGGGCCGCAGATTCGGCATTCAGGACTGGGTCCTGGTGACCACGGATGCAAGCCTCCGAGGTTGGGGGGCAGTCACACAGGGAAGAAATTTCCAGGGTCTGTGGTCAAGTCAGGAGTATTGCCTTCACATCAATATCCTGGAACTAAGGGCCATATACAACGCCCTAAGTCACGCGGAGACCCTGCTTCGCAACCAATCGGTGCTGATTCAATCAGACAACATCACCGCAGTGGCTCATGTAAACCGCCAAGGCGGCACAAGGAGCAGGGTGGCGATGGCGGAAGCCACCAGAATTCTTCGATGGGCGGAGAATCACGTACGAGCACTGTCAGCAGTGTTCATTCCGGGAGTGGACAACTGGGAAGCAGACTTCCTCAGCAGGCACGACCTCCACCCGGGAGAGTGGGGACTTCATCACGAAGTCTTCACGCAGATTGCAAGGCGATGGGAACTGCCACAGGTGGACATGATGGCATCCCGCCTCAACAAAAAGCTACAGAGGTATTGCGCCAGGTCAAGAGACCCTCAGGCGATAGCTGTAGACGCACTAGTGACACCGTGGGTGTTCCAGTCGGTTTATGTGTTTCCTCCTCTTCCACTCATACCCAAGGTGCTGAGAATCATAAGAAAAAGAGGAGTGAGAACAATACTCATTGTTCCGGATTGGCCTAGAAGGACCTGGTATCCAGAACTGCAAGAAATGCTCACAGAGGACCCATGGCCTCTGCCTCTAAGACAGGATCTGTTGCAACAGGGACCCTATCTGTTCCAAGACTTACCGCGGCTGCGTTTGACAGGATGGCGGTTGAACGCCGGATCCTAGCAGAAAAAGGCATTCCGGATGAGGTTATTCCTACTCTGATAAAGGCTAGGAAGGACGTGACGGCTAAACATTATCACCCTATATGGCGAAAATATGTTGCTTGGTGTGAGGCCAGGAATGCCCCTACAGAGGAATTCCAGCTGGGCCGTTTCCTTCACTTCCTACAGTCGGGAGTGACTTTGGGCCTAAAATTGGGGTCCATTAAGGTCCAGATTTCGGACCTATCCATTTTCTTTCAAAAAGAACTGGCTTCTCTTCCTGAAGTTCAGACGTTTGTAAAGGGAGTGCAGCATATTCAGCCCCCGTTTGTGCCTCCAGTGGCACCTTGGGATCTTAACGTGGTGTTGAGTTTCCTGAAATCACACTGGTTTGAGCCACTTAAAACCGTGGAGTTAAAATATCTCACATGGAAGGTGGTCATGCTATTAGCCTTGGCTTCGGCTAGGTGTGTGTCAGAATTGGCGGCTTTGTCACATAAAAGCCCTTATCTGGTTTTCCATATGGACAGGGCAGAATTGCGGACTTGTCCGCAATTTCTGCCAAAAGTGGTGTCATCTTTTCATATGAACCAACCTATTGTGGTGCCTGTGGCTACTCGTGACTTGGAGGATTCCAAGTTACTAGATGTAGTCAGGGCTTTGAAGGTTTATTTAGCCAGAACGGCTAGAGTCAGGAAAACTGAGTCGCTGTTTATCCTGTATGCATCCAAGAAGCTGGGTGCTCCTGCTTCAAAGCAAACTATTGCTCGCTGGATCTGTAACACGATTCAGCAGGCTCATTCTGCGGCTGGATTACCGCTTCCAAAATGAGTAAAAGCTCACTCCACAAGGAAGGTGGGCTCTACTTGGGCGACTGCCCGAGGGGTCCCGGCATTACAGCTTTGCCGAGAGGCTACTTGGTCAGGTTCAAACACTTTTGCAAAGTTCTACAAGTTTGATACCTTGGCTGAGGAGGACCTTGTGTTTGCTCATTCGGTGCTGCAGGGTCATCCGCACTCTCCCGCCTGTTTGGGAGCTTTGGTATAATCCCCATGGTCCTTACGGAGTCCCCAGCATCCACTAGGACGTTAGACAAAATAAGATTTTACTTAACGGTAAATCTATTTCTCGTAGTCCGTAGTGGATGCTGGGCGCCCGTCCCAAGTGCGGACTTCGTCTGCAATGCTTGTATATAGTTATTGCTTAAATAAGGGTTATGTTATGGTTGCATCAGGGTTATCTGATGCTCTGTTGTTGTTCATACTGTTAACTGGGTAAGTTTATCACGAGTTATACGGTGTGATTGGTGTGGCTGGTATGAGTCTTACCCTGGATTCCAAAATCCTTTCCTTGTACTGTCAGGTCTTCCGGGCACAGTTTCCTTAACTGAGGTCTGGAGGAGGGACATAGAGGGAGGAGCCAGTGCACACCAGTATCCTAATTTTCTTAAAGTGCCCTGTCTCCTGCGGAGCCCGTCTATTCCCCATGGTCCTTACGGAGTCCCCAGCATCCACTACGGACTACGAGAAATAGATTTACCGGTAAGTAAAATCTTATTTTCTTTTACAAATGTTTACTGTATTGATGTTTACTAGGTTATAAAGTAGTGTGGAATAGTTTCTTTCTTTGCAAGTTTTATATGCCTAGAGCTGTATATGATGTGAAGCGTAACCTTCAATGTTTTATTTGTTTAGGAATACTGAACTAGACGACACACAGTATTGCTCTCTGCCGAGTCAGCCTATTATGGAACTAGGATCTATGAAGATTCTGGGCGCCTGCAAATTATTGCTCCGTCTCTTGGATTGCTGCTGCAAGGCCTTTCAGTATCCTTTCTATGTTGCTTCTAGTTGCACATAATAAGGAAACCTATAGAAAGTGGGGCACAAACTAGGTGTGACAATGTAAAATGCACTATTTCAACCTTGCGTGTAACAACTATTTACTGTTCTGGCTGTAAAAGAAGGTGGATCTTATCAGGCTACACATTTATTTACAAAATGCACATGACTGACATTTTTCTGCAGAAGTTATGGAGGTCATTACATAATGTTGGACATTTGCAGGAGGCTCTAACCGTCAGAGTAAACAGCATTGCATGCAACAGTTTTCTGTATGCTGATGGCACAACCTAATTATTAAATAGGGTGATAGGATAGGTTTTTCTGCTTGTGCAGAAACATGAATGCTTAATTTGCCCACACACTCGTCAGTCACAGTTCCAATTAATGAGTCGTCAAAATGATCAAATATTGTTAATAACATTTCTGAACCATAGATTTTGTTTGCCTTGCATATAGCATTAATGTAAGGGATTAAAATATGAAATTTGGCTATGCAGCATTTGATCTCTGGTTAAGCCTGTGTAGGAATAATCATTGCACTAATTTAGTCCGTTCCTAGTGTATACTCGTTATGTAAAAGTAAGGGTCATCAAAAATATTCAGACACCATAATTTTGTAGCTAATTAAAGTTAACTGTTGTAGAGATGGACGATCAAAAAAAATTAATGTATGTAAAGGGTAAAAAAAAAGAAAAGAAAAAAAGCTGCAGAAATGAAGCAGCGACATGTGCCTTTGCGTTTGGTCAACCTGTATAACTTATGAAGGGCCGGAACAGCAGTTCTGTATCACTAGGGGGTTTCGGACTACAATATCATTCCGTTACCCTGTTTACAGAGACAAGTTCAGATCACAAATGATAGCCTGGCTGGGTTTAACATGGAGGTCAGAGTAGGTTTATTGGAATCGGCAATGACCGGTTATGTGTAGCAGAAGTGGCAGTGTCTATGAGATCAGGTGATCAGTACACTCGTGCCACCATAGAGAGCTGAATCCCTAGGAGAGGTCCAGTTTATTAGTGCACTGCCTGAAAGATCATGGGATGTTTCTCAAGTAATTCATGAGTATCCAAAGGTGGGAAATACAGCAAAGTGCTACACTAGAGGGTTATTATTAAAAGGACGTGCCGTCTCCGATTTACAGGGATCGTAGACATAGCAGTACTGATACGTATGAAGATTTGCATGTCCTGCTAACAGCTGCAAATCTGTTGGGTTTTTTTGAGATCTAACAACAAAGTGATTTACTTAGGAAGTTAGAAAAGTGTGTGAAATAGAGTACTAAACAAAAAACAATTGAATATGCTTTTTATGTGTACCTGAATATATGCTTAAGTACATTTATGTCGGTAACTGTTCACCACAAAATACAATTTTATTGTATTCAAATCCTGATATTTTCCCTTAAACTTCTTGAACAGTTTATGTCTGCAGCACCTGAATTTACAGGAGTTTATGGTCCTAAATGTTGTTCTGTTGGGATTGCTTAGCCGATTATGGTATGTACATAGTGACACAAATATACACGTTATGTGTATTGTAAGTTAAAGATGTTTAGTTTTTTTTATGAGTTCACCCTTCCTACGTTCCTGCACAACCCTATATTTTGGGAAGTTATACATATTAATGAGTTTTAGTGATTATGGGGGTAATTCAGATCTGATGGCTGGGCTGCGTTCGATCAGATAGTCGCTGCCTACAGGGGGAGGAGAAAATCACTGTGCAAGTGTGCAATCGCTTCTGTTGCAGAGCTGCACAAAAATCAGTGTGTGCAGTCTCCGCTCAGCCCAAGACTTACTCTTCCTGTGCGATTGAATACTGCTGATCGGGGCCGGAGCTGACATCAAACACCCTCCCAGAAAACGCCTGATTCCGTCTGTGTTTTTCCGGACACTCTTGGAAAACGGTCAGTTGCCACCCACAAACGGCCTCTTCTTGTCAATCACCTGGCGATTGCCCGTGCGTTCGGATTTTTCTAACCATCCCATTGATAGGCGCTGATGCCTGTTGCTGTTGTGTGATGCGCCAGTGCATTGCGGTGCATGGGCAGTTCAGATCTGATCGCCCGCTGTGCGTAAACGCACAGGAGCAATCCGATCTGAATGACCTCCTATATGCGTAGTATAAATAGACACATTCCTATTGTAGTAAGGATAATTGGTGCTTTACACTGGTTGTATACAAACATGCTCTACTTAGTCTCATTCATTTGCACCTTGAACAGGTTTTTCTCTAACGTCCTAAGTGGATGCTGGGGACTCCGTAAGGACCATGGGGATTAGCAGCTCCGCAGGAGACTGGGCACATCTAAAGAAAGCTTTAGGACTATCTGGTGTGCACTGGCTCCTCCCCCTATGACCCTCCTCCAAGCCTCAGTTAGATTTCTGTGCCCGAACGAGAAGGGTGCACACTAGGGGCTCTCCTGAGCTTCTTAGTGAAAGTTTTAGTTTAGGTTTTTTATTTTCAGTGAGACCTGCTGGCAACAGGCTCACTGCATCGAGGGACTAAGGGGAGAAGAAGCGAACTCACCTGCGTGCAGAGTGGATTGGGCTTCTTAGGCTACTGGACATTAGCTCCAGAGGGACGATCACAGGCCCAGCTTGGATGGGTCCCAGAGCCGCGCCGCCGGCCCCCTTACAGAGCCAGAAGGCAGAAGAGGTCCGGAAAATCGGCGGCAGAAGACGTCCTGTCTTCAACAAGGTAGCGCACAGCACTGCAGCTGTGCGCCATTGCTCTCAGCACACTTCACACTCCGGTCACTGAGGGTGCAGGGCGCTGGGGGGGAGCGCCCTGAGACGCAATAATAAACACCTTGGATGGCAAAAAAATGCATCGCATATAGCTCCTGGGCTATATGGATGCATTTAACCCCTGCCAAAATACATAAAAAAACGGGAGATAAGGCCGCCGATAAGGGGGCGGAGCCTATCTCCTCAGCACACTGGCGCCATTTTCCCTCACAGCTCCGTTGGAGGGAAGCTCCCTGTCTCTCCCCTGCAGTCACTACACTACAGAAAGGGTTATAAAAGAGAGGGGGGGCACTAATTACGCGCAGTATTAAATATACAGCAGCTATAAGGGGAAAAACACTTATATAAGGTTATCCCTGTATATATATATATAGCGCTCTGGTGTGTGCTGGCAAACTCTCCCTCTGTCTCCCCAAAGGGCTAGTGGGGTCCTGTCCTCTATCAGAGCATTCCCTGTGTGTGTGCTGTATGTCGGTACATTTGTGTCGACATGTATGAGGAGAAAAATGATGTGGAGACGGAGCAGATTGCCTGTAATAGTGATGTCACCCCCTAGGGGGTCGACACCTGAGTGGATGAACTGTTGGAAGGAATTACGTGACAGTGTCAGCTCTGTATAAAAGACAGTGGTTGACATGAGACAGCCGGCTACTCAGCTTGTGCCTGTCCAGACGTCTCATAGGCCGTCAGGGGCTCTAAAGCGCCCGTTACCTCAGATGGCAGATATAGACGCCGACACGGATACTGACTCCAGTGTCGACGGTGAAGAGACAAATGTGACTTCCAGTAGGGCCACACGTTACATGATTGAGGCAATGAAAAATGTTTTACACATTTCTGATAATACAAGTACCACCAAAAAGGGGTATTATGTTCGGTGAGGAAAAACTACCTGTAGTTTTCCTGAATCTGAGAAATTAAATGAGGTGTGTGATGATGCGTGGTTTTCCCCCGATAACAACTGATAATTTCTTAAATGTTATTGGCATTATATCCTTTCCCGCCAGAGGTTAGGGTGCGTTGGGAAACACCCCCTAGGGTGGATAAAGCGCTCACACGCTTGTAAGGGCTCTACCCTCTCCTGAGATGGCCGCCCTTAAGGATCCTGCTGATAGAAAGCAGGAGGGTATCCTAAAATGTATTTACACACATACTGGTGTTATACTGCGACCAGCAATCGCCTCAGCCTGGATGTGCAGTGCTGGGTTGGCGTGGTCGGATTCCCTGACTGAAAATATTGATTCCCTAGATAGGGACAGTATATTTTTGCCTATAGAGCATTTAAAAGATGCATTTCTATATATGCGTGATGCACAGCGGAATATTTGCCGACTGGCATCAAGTCTAAGTGCGTTGTCCATTTCTACCAGTAGAGGGTTATGGACACGTCAGTGGTCAGGTGATGCGTATTCCAAACGGCATTTGGAAGTATTGCCTTATTAAAGGGAGGAGTTATTTGGGGTCGGTCTTTCAGACCTGGTGGCCACGGCAACAGCTGGGAAATCCACGTTTGTACCCCAGGTCGCCTCTCAACATGAGAAGACGCCGTATTATCAGGCGCAGTCTTTTCGTGGACAAGCGGGCAAAAGATTCCTCATTTCTGCCCCGTGACAGAGGGAGAGGAAAAAGGCTGCAGATATCAGCCAGTTCCCAGGAACAGAAACCCTCTCCCGCCTCTGCCAAGCCCTCAGTATGACGCTGGGGCTTTACAAGCAGAATCAGGCACGGTGGGGGGCCCGTCTCAATGAATTTCAGCGCGCAGTGGGCTCACTCGCAAGTAGACCCCTGGATCCTTCAGGTGATATCTCAGGGGTACAAGTTAGAATTCGAGACGTCTCCACCTCGCCGTTTCCTAAAGTCGGCTTTACCGATGACTCCTTCAGGGAGACTGTTTTGGAAGCCATTCACAAGCTGTATTCCCAGCAGGTGATAACAAGGTACCCCTCCTGCAACAGGGGAACGGGGTATTATTCCACACCGTTGTGGTACCGAAGCCGGACGGCTCGGTGAGACCGATTCTAAATCTAAAATCTTTGAACACTTACATACAGAGGTTCAAATTCAAGATTGAGTCACTCAGAGCAGTGATTGCGAACCTGGAAGAAGGGGACTACATGATGTCTCGGGACATCAAGGATGCTTACCTTCATGTCAAAATTTACCCTTCTCATCAAGGGTACCTCAGGTTTATGGTACAGAACTGTCACTATCAGTTCAGACGCTGCCGTATGGATGGTCCACGGCACCCCGGGTCTTTACCAAGGTAATGGCCGAAATGATGATATTCCTTCGAGGGAAGGGAATTTTAGTTATCCTTTACTTGGACGATTCCCTGATAAGGGTAAGATCCAGGGAACAGTTGGAGGTCGGTGTAGCACTATTTCAGGTAGTGTTGCGGCAGCACGATTGGATTCTCAATATTCCAAAATCGCAGCTGGTTCCGACGACTTGTCTTCTGTTCCTAGGGATGATCCTGGACACAGTCCAGAAAAAGGCTTTTCTCCCGGAGGAGAAAGCCAGGGAGTTATCCGAGCTAGTCAGGAACCTCCTAAAACCGAGCCAAGTCTCAGTGCATCAATGCACAAGGGTTCTGGGTAAAATGGTGGCTTCCTACGAAGCAATTCCATTCGGCAGATTCCACGCAAGAACTTTCCAGTGGGACCTGCTGGACAAACGGTCCGGGTCGCATCTTCAGATGCATCAGCGGATAACCCTGTCACCAAGGACAAGGGTGTCCCTCCTGTGGTGGTTGCAGAGTGCTCATCTTCTAGAGGGCCGCAGATTCGGCATTCAGGACTGGGTCCTGGTGACCACGGATGCCAGCCTGCGAGGCTGGGGAGCAGTCACACAGGGAAGGAATTTCCAGGGCTTATGGTCAAGCCTGGAGACATCACTTCACATAAATATCCTGAAGCTAAGGGCCATTTACAATGCTCTAAGCTTAGCAAGACCTCTGCTTCAAGGTCAGCCGGTGTTGATCCAGTCGGACAACATCACGGCAGTCACCCACGTAAACAGACAGGGTGGCACAAGAAGCAGGAGGGCAATGGCAGAAGCTGCAAGGATTCTTCGCTGGGCGGAAAATCATGTGATAGCACTGTCAGCAGTATTCATTCCGGGAGTGGACAACTGGGAAGCAGACTTCCTCAGCACGACCTCCACCCGGGAGAGTGGGGACTTCACCCAGAAGTCTTCCACATGATTATAAACCGTTGGGAAAAACTCGACAGGTATTGCGCCAGGTCAGGGGACCCTCAGGCAATAGCTGTAGACGTTCTGGTAACACCGTGGGTGTACCAGTCAGTGTATGTGTTCCCTCCTCTGCCTCTCATACCCAAGGTACTGAGATTGATAAGATGGAGAGGAGTAAGCACTATATTCGTGGCTCCGGATTGGCCAAGAAGGACTTGGTAACCGGAACTTCAAGAGATGCTCACGGAGGATCCGTGGCCTCTACCTCTAAGAAGGGACCTGCTCCAGCAAGGACCCTGTCTGTTCCAAGACTTACCGCGGCTGCGTTTGACGGCATGGCGGTTGAACGCCGGATCCTGAAAAGGCATTCCGGATGAAGTCATCCCTATCCTGATCAAAGCCAGGAAGGATGTAACCGCAAAACATTATCACCGCATTTGGCGAAAATATGTTGCGTGGAGCGAGGCCAGTAAGGCCCGACGGAGGAAATTCAACTGGGTCGTTTCCTACATTTCCTGCAAACAGGAGTGTCTATGGGCCTGAAATTGGGGTCCATTAAGGTTCAAATTTCGGCCCTGTCAATTTTCTTCCAAAAAGAACTAGCTTCAGTCCCTGAAGTTCAGACGTTTGTAAAAGGAGTACTGCATATACAGCCTCCTTTTGTGCCTTCAGTGGCACTTTGGGATCTCAATGTAGTTTTTGGGTTCCAAAAGTCACATTGGTTTGAACCACTTAAATCTGTGGAGTTAAAATATCTCACATGGAAGGTGGTCATGCTGTTGGCCCTGGCCTGGGCCAGGCGCGTGTCAGAATTGGCGGCTTTATCCTGTAAAAGCCCTTATCTGATTTTCCATTCGGACAGGGCGGAATTGAGGACTCGTCCTCAGTTTCTCCCTAAGGTGGTTTCAGCGTTTCACCTGAACCAACCTATTGTGGTGCCTGCGGCTACTAGGGACTTGGAGGACTCCAAGTTGCTAGACGTTGTCAGGGCTCTGAAAATATATGTTTCCAGGACGGCTGGAGTCAGGAAAACTGACTCGCTGTTTATCCTGTATGCACCCAACATGCTGGGTGCTCCTGCTTCTAAGCAGAATATTGCTAGTTGGATTTGTTGTACAATTCAGCTTGCACATTCGGTGGCAGGCCTGCCACAGCCAAAAATCTGTAAATGCCCACTCCACAAGGAAGGTGGGCTCATCTTGGGCGGCTGCCCGAGGGGTCTCGGCTTTACAACTTTGCCGAGCAGCTACTTGGTCAGGAGCAAATACGTTTGTAAAATTCTACAAAATTGATACCCTTGCTGAGGAGGACCTGGAGTTCTCTCATTTGGTGCTGCAGAGTCATCCGCACTCTCCCGCCCGTTTGGGAGCTTTGGTATAATCCCCATGGTCCTTACGGAGTCCCCAGCATCCACTTAGGACGTTAGAGAAAATAAGAATTTACTTACCGATAATTCTATTTCTCGTAGTCCGTAGTGGATGCTGGGCGCCCATCCCAAGTGCGGATTGTCTGCAATACTGGTACATAGTTATTGTTACCAAAAAATCGGGTTATTGCTGTAGTGAGCCATCTTTTCTAGAGGCTCCTCTGTTATCATGCTGTTAACTGGGTTCAGATCACAAGTTGTACGGTGTGATTGGTGTGGCTGGTATGAGTCTTACCCGGGATTCAAGATCCTTCCTTATTGTGTACGCTCGTCCGGGCACAGTATCCTAACTGAGGCTTGGAGGAGGGTCATAGGGGGAGGAGCCAGTGCACACCAGATAGTCCTAAAGCTTTCTTTAGATGTGCCCAGTCTCCTGCGGAGCCGCTAATCCCCATGGTCCTTACGGAGTCCCCAGCATCCACTACGGACTACGAGAAATAGAATTATCGGTAAGTAAATTCTTATTTTTTGCCTTTTACACTTTCAGTATGTAGTTCTCCATCAGTTTACATTTTGATGATCAAAACAAACTATATTTATATATAGTTATGAAATATGATCATTTTCCTTTCACTCAGTCAGTAATACTCAGTAATATGTGTATTACTGAGAAACTATACAGCTGTAACAAACAATAAATGTAACATGTTTCTTTTGTTGATATTGTTTCTTTTGGACTATGTTTAATATTCAGTAGGTAATCGGTACTCATTAATGTTGGTGGCCTTTGTATACAGGGGGTCATTCCGAGTTGATCGCTAGCTGCCGTTGTTCACTGCGTAGCGATCAGTCAAAAAAACGGCTAATCTGCGCATGCGTATGCACCTCAATGCGCACGCGTGTCGTACAGGTACAAAGTCCATTGTGGTTTTGCACTGGTTCTAGCGACGATTCCAATCGCACAGCCGGCCGCAAGTAGATTGACAGAAAGAGGGCATTTCTGGGTGTCAACTGACCGTTTTCTGGGAGTGCTTAGAAAAATGCAGGCGTGGCAGAAAAAACACAGGCGTAGCTGGGCGGGTGTGTAACGACAAAAGCCGTCCCTCCATCGTTAGAATCAATGCACACGAAGAGTAACTACAGGGCTGGTCTTGTTTTGCACAAAAAGATTTTGCCGGCGCTCTGCTGCACAAGCGTTCGCACTTCTGCAAAGCGAAAATACACTCCCCAGTGGGCGGCGGCAATGCGTTTGCACGGCTGCTAAAAACTGCTAGCGAGTGATCAACTCTGAATGACCCCCATAGTAAATAGTAAGATAACAATGTGACTAGAAAGAAAATGTAACATAATTCAATAATGGCTATACAACACCTTTTTCTCCAGGGTTATGTACAGAGGGGTCTTAAGACATCTCATCATCTTGTACAACGCACAGATGCCAGTGCAGCGGGAAGTGTCCGAGTTTCAGAAAATGCCATACTTTAAAGACTTTATATTTCCTGACAAAATTGAAGATTACCTTGGCCCCGTGTTTACAGATTTGGGAAGGAAAAAACTGCCCCTGATGTTTTCCAAAAAGGGCGAACCACAATTGCTTAATAAAATATTCAAAACTAGTAAACTGATTAGTAATGAAAAAGACATGGAAATGACAGAGAATGTAGCTTTACAAGAAACCAAAGGAATGTGTATTGATTTGGGACAGCCAGTTAAAGTGAGGAAATTAATCAGAGGTAAGAGAATAAAGAAATTATGTTTATATGTATTCAAAATAATGACAACAATAATCTTGAAGCAATTGTCAACTATTAATACAATTTTGTGACTGTGGTAACATAGTTTTTGAGGTTGAAAAAAGACAATTTGTCCATCAAGTTCAACCTATTTGTGGTCTCCTACACTATATTATTTTTAGGACTAATTTAGTCTGTTGCTAATGTCGTCCGTTGTGTTTATTCCTCTTTAAAAAAAAAAAAAAATAACTATAGTGCTTGACTACGCACCATAACCCTGTATATCCTTATCCATTAGGTACTTATCTAGCCCAGTGTTGACCGAGTCCGCCATTACTACTCTCTCAGGCAGGGAATTCCAAACACGTATTGTCCTTACTGTGAAGAAACCTTTATGTGTGCGAAACCTCTAACCTAAGCGGGTGTCCACGTGTCCTCTGTGTTGATCTTACCAAAAACAGATCCCCAGCAAGCTCTGTGTATTGTCCCCTTATATATTTGTAAATGTTGATCATGTCCCCTCTTAGTCTCCTCTTTTCCAGTGTAAACATGCCAAGCCTTGCAAGCATTTCCTCGTATTCCAGCGTCTCCATCCCCTTAATTAGTTTGGTTGCCCGCCTATGAACCTTTTCTAGTTCCAGATATCCGGTTTGTAGTATGGTGCCCAAAATTGTGCACAGTATTCAAATGTAGCCTCACTAGTGATTTATATAATGGGAGCATAACACTCTCATCCCTTGCATCAATTCCCCGCTTTATACATGCTAATACCTTGTTAGCCTTCTTTGCCGCAATCATAATTTGGGTACTGCTGCTTAGTTTGCTATCTATGTAAACACCTAAATCTTTTTCCACTACAGAATCACCTAATTTTACCCCATTTAGTATGTAGGTGTTATTTTTGTTCTTGCTACCAAAGTGCATTACCTTACACTTGTCTGTATTGAAGCTAATTCTCCATTTTGCTGGCCATGCTTCCAGTTTGGCTCAGTCGTTCTGAAGAGACTCGGCATCTCCCTCCGTATTTATAACCTTACACAATTTGGTATTGTTTGCAAAAATTGACATTATGCTCTCCAGATCTACTGCTAGATCGTTAATAAAAATGTTGAACAGTAGTGGTCCAAGTACAGACCCTTGTGGCACACCATTTAGTACTTCAGTCCAATTTGAAAAAGGTCCATTAACCACAATGTGCTGCTCCCTATTATCTAATCAATTTCTGACCCCAGTGCATATTGTGCTTCCTAGTTCTTGTAACTTATAGATAGGTCTCATGTGTGGTGCTGTGTCGAAAGCTTTAGCAGAGTCTAAAAAGATTACATCGACCTCCTTACCCTGATCAAGGTTCGCACTACCAGTTTCATAAAAGTTTAGTAAGTTTGTTTGACATGATCTATCCTTCACAAATCCACGTTGGTTCCTATTAATAATCTTATTGGCTTCAATGAACTTCTGTATAATGTCCCTTAGAATACCTTCCAGTACTTTCCCCACTATAGATGTAATACTAACTGGTCTATAATTACCCGGTTCAGCTTTACTTTACTTTTGAATATTGGCACTACATCAGCTATACGTCTGTGTTTGGGAACCATGCCTGTTGTAAGTGAGTCATTGAAGATCAAAAATAGCGGTGTTGCTAGTTCGGAGTGAAGCTTCATGAGAACCCTTGGGTGAATTCCGTCGGGACCAGGAGACTTATTCATCTTAATTTCTTTTAATCGGTCACATACTATCTCCTCACTTAAATAAGCACTTAGTAGTGAGATATTATCTTTGTTGCAATTGTGTGTTAATCCTTGCATCTGTGTGTTAATCCTTGCTCTCTTATGACTACCGATGAGAAAAACTCATTTAATTTGTCCGCAATGTCATTATCGTTTTTGATTCAGACTCCCAGCTTGTCCTTTAAAGGGCCTATACTTTCCTTCTTTAATCTTTTGCTGTTGATACATTTAAAACATTTTCTGCAGTGGGGTACATTGGTTTCCACAGGGAAACATCGGGGGTGTAGAGATGGATCTTGATCCAGGCACCAACAGGCTAAAGCTTTAGACTGTCCCAGGATGCATTGGGGCCTCCTCTATAACCCCGCCTCCAGGCACTGTGAGCTGAGCTTCGTTAACCAGTCCAATGCAAGAGAAGGTAGATGTTGGTCACACAGAACCACGTTCTCACGACGGGAGAAGGGACTAGCGGCTAATGCCCTACAAACCCATAGAAGCTAAGTGTGTCAGGGTGGACGTCCTGTGGAACAAATGTACCTTGCAGAAAGAGATTTAACCATGGTAAGTCTACCATAAATCTCCTTTTCTGCAGCGGGGTACATTGGTTTCCACAGGCAAACATTGGGAATGTCCTAAAGCAGTTCCTCATGGGAGGGGACGCGCCATAGCGGATATGAGAACCTGGTGTTCAAAGAAAGCATCCTGGGAGGCGGAAGTATCGAAGGCATAGAACCTAATGAACATGTTCACTGAGGACTACATAATTGTTCAGCAGACGTGCCTCGGCGGGCCGCCCAAGAAGGTCCAACAGACCGAGTAGAATGGGCTTTGATAGCAGAGGAGCCGGAAGTCCAGCCTGCGAATAGGCTTGTGCAATCACCATTCTAATCCATCTGGCCAAGGTTTGCTTATTTGCAGGCCAGCCACGTTTGTGAAAACCAAAAAGTACAAAAAGGGTATCTGACCTCCTGATAGAGGAAGTCCTCTCCACATAAATACGGAGAGCCTGTACCACATCCAAAGACCGCTCTTTGGAGGACAAATCAGAAGAGATAAAGGCCGGAACCACACTCTCTTGGTTAAGGTGAAAAGATGACACCACCTTAGGCAAATAACCAGGGCGAGTCCTAAGAACTGCCCGGTCACGGTGAAATATCAGAAAGGGTGGACGACAGGAACAGAGCACCTATCTGACACCCTCCTGTCAGAGGCAATAGCCAGTAGGAAAAAGACCTTGAGCGTGAGCCATTTAAGGTCCACTGACTCAAGAGGTTCAAATGGAGACCCTTGCAAGACATTCAGGACAACAGATGTCAGGAATAGACGCAATTTGTCTCTGAAACGACACCGACAAGGAAGAGCTATGAACCTTGAGGGAGGCCAGAAGAAGGCCTAAGTCCAGGCCTTGTTGCAGAAAAGCCAGAAGTCTGGAAGTTCTGAATTTGTATGCATCGTAATTCTTAGCAGCACACCAGGTGAAGTATTGAGCGCAGTGTTTCCATACGGAACTTGGACACTCTCACAAACTTGTCCAGTGATTTGAGGTTGAGTATGGGCCGGAAAGACTCGTTGGGTTTCGGTACTAGAAACACGGTAGAGTAGTATACTCTGTCTCTCTGAGACAGAGTTACCGGCACCACCACTCCTGTCTCCAGGAGGGAACGCACAACCCTGTGGGACCAATGTACCTCGCAGACAGAGATTTAACCATGGTAAGCCTACCATAAATCTCCTTTTTTGGGGTTTGGTTTGATTTGCTTTCCTTTGCTTCTAGCTTTTCAGTTTCTACTTTAGTCGCTCTTATTTCTTTTTTTGCATATTTTGTTACAATCCTTATAGTGCTGGAATAACTCCGCTTTCCCGTCTGATTTGCATTTTTTGAATGCTCACCTTTTTTTGCCTATTAGTTCCTTAATCATCTTGCTAAGCCAAATTGGTTTGGAATTTTTAGTCCTTTGGGGGTCGTTCCGACCTGATCGTAGCTGTCCTAAATTTAGCACAGGTACGATCACTGACACAGACATGCGGGGGAACACCCAGCACAGGGCCAGCGTGAGACGTCACTGAGCTGCTGCGGCTGCCCCCCCCACGCGCGGCCTGGCCACTCCTGCGTTGGCTGGAAAGCGCCCGAAAACGGCGGCCAAACGCAGCCGCACCGCCCCCTCCCGCCCACCTCTACCTGTCAAATCAGGCAGAGGCGATCGCTAGGCAACTACGGCTGTCGGCCGTCTGGCATGTGCCGGCGTACTGCAGTGCCGGAGCATGCGCAGTTCTGACCCGATCGCACCGATGTGAAAAACTGCAGCGTGTGCGATCAGGTCGGAATGACCCCCTTTGTTTGCTACCCATGGGAATAAATTTGCGAGTATTACTATCGAGCAGTTCTTTTAATACCTCCCATTTCTCCATAGTATTTTTATCCTTGAAACAAAAGGAAATGATTGGTCATGATTGCAATGTATAAATTGGATGAATAATATTTTTTGCATTGTATCACTGAGTTCAAGGTACTAAATTAAATCTACTGTACAACGGGGATTATTCAGCATCAGTCGCAAATTTGCATAAAAAAGCATATCGGCCGATGCATCCTCCTGATTGTGTGGACTTTTGCATCCCGGTATGATGCGATCGCATTGCGATTTTAGCAGAACTGCTACTGAAGCTGAATAACAGCCACTGTACAGACAATATGCTTGCATGTGAAACTTTTTTTTTTTTTTTTTATGAAACGTAATTACTTTTCTGGCACAAAATATGTGTGTGTTATATTGTGTAAATATTTAAAAAGAGACTTGCCTATATGGAAGACTCATGGAAAACTCCTTGTATCAAGATTCAGTGTATCAAACAGATGTACAGGCTGCTTGACTACTTTACAGTACAGTTTTGTGGCTAAGTAATACGACGTAGCCATAATTAAAGTTTCCCTAATCAGAGCTGACTGCAGTTCTAACTAATAGATGGAATCCCACAAAATTTATACTGCTCAAGGCATGAGAAGGATTCCCTGAAAATAATGGGAAAATAGAATATGGAATAACCATTTATGCCGAACATAGGTAAAATGAAGAACTACCAAAGGAATAAGAGAAACCTAAAATATAATTTCAAAGTTTTGCACTTACTGAAAATTGCAAAAGAAAAGTTTAATGTGCCAGAGTAATTCTGCTGTGTGTCATACAATGGAACTTCATATTAGCATAGTAGAAATTTAGGAGTGAATGGGAGAAATTATTCTTCTTTCATACAAATTATATACAATTTCTTCTGGTAATAAATGATGGCTGTATAATACACAAATGCAATTATTATGAATGTTTTATTTTGAGCATGGACCAATTCTAGCTACAGCTTTCATCTAAAATACTGTAATATTATTTTTGGCTATTGTATTTGTGGAAGGTACAAATACGTTGTACCAATCTGTTTTGTGTTTGTTCCACTCAGGCAAGCTCGAGGCTTTTGATGTGAAAGCATTATGTCAGCCAGTAAAGGCCGACCATTTTAAAGTAAGTTGCAGCTTTTTATGAATTGAATATGAGTCTTCCTTGTAAACAATATCAGCATTTTTTAATCTTGTTATATGAAGAAATAATTGGCTCTGACAATGGAAAGTGTTGATGGGTGATTCTCCAGGAAGTGAACATAAAGTCCCGTGCATCAAACGCTTTTAATTTTTCTTTTAAACTGGTCTGTTAAGAAATTGTTGTTATGTGACAACATAATTGCTTAGTAGCGATACCTTACCCTATAATTTAATACCCACTAAAATCTTGGTATTTTGGAGAAGTATGTTGTTTGAATTTGTGTAGCTGTCCTGTGCATCACGGAAAATCACCCATATAATGTTTATATGCATGTTGTATCAACTTTTACTAAATCCTTGTTTTTTGGACAAGAAATCTGGTTAAGCACCACACTGAAGCAGGCTTTAGACCAATACTACCTGCTTTTCTGGAACCTCCAGATGGCTCCTGAATTTAAAGGAGTCCCCACAGACTCCCAGAGGAGAGTCTGTTTGCTAATGAAATTGGTAGGCAAGGTGGCGGCAATTAGGGAGGCCAAACCCGGGCTGTTTTTTCAATGCCGGGACTCGGGATTGAAAAACTGTCAATCCCGGGATTGGCTAGGGTTAAAAAATAAATAAAAAAAATCTTCCAGGGGTTGACACCAGAATGCTCAGTGAGAGGGAGCCGGGAGCTGCTCTGTGACATTATTGTGCAGATCCTGTTACTGAGGAGGAGTTAGCAGTACAGACAGAGTGTCTCTGGAGGCAGCCCAGCGTCTCTGGGAATGCTGGACATGCCCCCAAGTGATGAAAATGTGGGGTTGTCATGAGGCCATGCCTTCCATTCAGGGGTACGTCCCCTTCCCATGATGCCACAGGGAGGTGTCCCATTTGTGCGCAGGTTCTGTTATGAATGGTCGACCATGTTAAGGTCGACGTCATTAGGTCGACCACTATTGGTCGACATTGACATGGTAAAATAGTCGGCACATGAAAAGGTCGACATGGATTTTTCAACTGTTTTTGGTGTCATTTTTTTCATAACATAATCAGAAACCCTAATTAGTGTACCATATTCCCTTGCATGTCTCGCTTTGCTTGCCTTTTTGTGGGCAAGGTTACTCTTCACAATCGTAGTCCACGTGGATGGTTAAGTATGAAAAAGTAAAAAAATCTATATTTTTTAAAATTTTATTTAAAAGCCGTGACGACCATTTTCTCGTGTCGACCACTGGTCCATCTCAATGTCGACCAATAGTGGTCTACCTAATGAGTGTCGACCTAAGTAGGGTCGACCTGCCAAATGGATACCGTGTGTGTACATCGAATCTTTGTGGTGAACCCAACAAACTTGATTACTGGTTTAGTAACTTAATGATCTTGTTTAATTACGCTGTATGTGTTGGCTAGAGGAGAAAGAACATGCAGGAATAATGTATTTCATTCATCCTATAGGTCATTTCTCATGAAGGGTAAAATATTTTCTGCAGCGGGGTACACTGTGTTCCACAGGGAATACATTGGGGTGTAGAGATGGATCTTGATCCAGGCACCAACAGGTTAAAGCTTTAGCTGTCCCAAGATGCATTGGGGCCTCCTCTATAACCCCACCTCCAGGCACTGTGAGCTCAGTTTTCATTTGGTGTCTGCAGAAGCAGGTCACTTAACAGTTGGGCTGCACTGGGCAGCCCTGAAAAGCTTTTTCTAGCAGAAAATTTCTTCAGAACTGGGCTGTCAGTGCTGTATGTCAGGGTGACACTTCAGCACTGCAGCTCCTTCACCTCCCAAGCGGCGTCACATACTCCCGCTGGCTCAGTTCCCGGGTTTTTGCGGCGGAGACGCTCCGGCTCAGGCACACAGTCGCAGACGCTCTCCTGGTTCGTGTGGCTGCTACGGGGAGGAGGTAAGAGGGGTCCCCCAGAGGAGACCCGTCATTAAATCGCGATTCGATCGCAGTCTAGGGAGACGGACTGTGATGCTGGCGTGTACACTGTGACCGAGCAGGGACCCCACTATATCCACAAGGGCATAGGAGTACAGGTCAGATATACTAATGTCCAGTGCTTGACCTGTAGCCCATCCCCCGGCACAGGGCGCCATCTACTGCTGGTGTTCCCGCCCTGGAGCTGCCTCACACTCTCCCTCACTCCCTGACTGAGACGCTGGGCGCCATTTTCGAAAATAGATGCCACTTGTCTCCGTGACTTCAGGGCAAGGTCTCCTTTGTAAACCCGCCTGTACATCAAGACAGTGTTAGTTAAGAACAAGTGTACCTCTACCAGAATATATTGTACGAGTATTCTGATATGTACGTCCGGTCTCAGACGGCACATTGTTTTATATGTATGTGTATATCATGTATGTATGTATATGTGTGTGTGTATATATGTGTGTGTGTGTGTGTGTGTGTGTGTGTATATATATATATATATATATATAACAAAAAATTAGAATAGGCGCCTCCTAGTGTAGTATTGTATATAGGATATGCCCGTCACCCTTATTGTCACCCTGTGAAATAGAGGTGTACCGTATATAGTGGAATTCCAACCACCTTTCTCAATGGCACAATGTCACAATCTCAGAATGAGCAATGTCATCAGTAATATCCTGGTGATATTCCTCCTTCTTTTTACTCACATAGTAAAGATAAGAGCAGAAAAAGGACCGATGGTGCAATACGTTTTATACAAAACACACATTTATTTGGAACTAGTCCAACAGTAAAAACATTGCCCGTACCATATAGAAAATTAAAAACAGCTTATCTGTCAGTTAGTCGTCCATACGTATAAACGCTCAACGCGTTTCGTCCTATGCCCACGGCCTGGACTTCCTCATAAATATATTTATTTATTTATATTGTGTTCATGTAATAATCCACTGCAATTTTATTGTCATGAAAATAATTATCTGCATTGCAAACGTGACTGTGTTCCTGTATCTGCTGTGTGATTTCACTGCGGTGTATTCCAGATATATCTATCACTGTATACTGTACCCTAGGGGACTAGGTGCATCTGGGTCAATATATAGTGCGTTACAGTATTTACCTATTACATATATTCTACTGTGTACTCAGTCACATAATACCGGATTTATTTGCAGGTGTTGTGTACTGGGTACTCAGTCACATGCTGACGGATTTATTCGCAGGTATTGTACTCTCTGGCTTCATCGTACTAAACCGCTCTCTGTTGCAGTTGTGTACAATGTTTAACATGTAGGGCAGTAAATCTGAGGACGCAGAGCATGAGCAACTGATTTACCTGAGGAAAAGTTTTGTGTGATGGTCTGTGTGCTATGTCTCATATATATCTCCTAGTCAGTTCGCAGCTCCTGTAATCAATCTGTAGCCAACCTGGACTGCGTTCTCAAACCTACTGGGTACTCTAGTTGAACGCTTTATGCCCCCTCCGGGACCACCTGTAACATTACAGTCACTGATGTCCACATGGTTACTCCGCTTTGGGCGAGAAAATTTTACCTCACGGGTTGTAGCGTATGACTCATTTCTTGATCAGGCAAAATACTATTCCATGTCACTCTTGTGTCTCTGGGTCATTTAAGCGGGCTGCTCCCTGCTCCCTATACAATAATCTCTCTGATATTTTAGCTGAAAAGAGGCAGAACATGTTGTCCTATCAGTCCCTATATTAGGTGTTTCTGACAAGGATTTTTCATTGCTAAATGATACCACTGCCCTTGGGGTTACTGGAAAACAAATCCTACAAACAACTGATAAGAGGATTCTCCTACTGTGGTTAAACAAACTGATATGTTCACACGTCAGAGGGTAAGTAAAAATAAGAATTTACTTACCGATAATTCTATTTCTCATAGTCCGTAGTGGATGCTGGGAACTCCGAAAGGACCATGGGGAATAGCGGCTCCGCAGGAGACTGGGCACAAAAGTAAAAGCTTTAGGACTAGCTGGTGTGCACTGGCTCCTCCCCCTATGACCCTCCTCCAAGCCTCAGTTAGGATACTGTGCCCGGACGAGCGTACACAATAAGGAAGGATTTTGAATCCAGGGTAAGACTCATACCAGCCACACCAATCACACTGTACAACCTGTGATCTGAACCCAGTTAACAGCATGATAACAGCGGAGCCTCTGAAAAGATGGCTCACAACAATAATAACCCGATTTTTGTAACTATGTACAAGTATTGCAGACAATCCGCACTTGGGATGGGCGCCCAGCATCCACTACGGACTATGAGAAATAGAATTATCGGTAAGTAAATTCTTATTTTCTCTGACGTCCTAGTGGATGCTGGGAACTCCGAAAGGACCATGGGGATTATACCAAAGCTCCCAAACGGGCGGGAGAGTGCGGATGACTCTGTAGCACCAATTGAGAGAACTCCAGGTCCTCCTCAGCCAGGGTATCAATTTTGTAGAATTTTACAAACGTATTTCCTCCTGACCAAGTAGCTGCTCGGCAAAGTTGTAAAGCCGAGACCCCTCGGGCAGCCGCCCAAGATGAGCCCATCTTCCTTGTGGAGTGGGCATTTACAGATTTTTGGCTGTGGCAGGCCTGCCACAGAATGTGCAAGCTGAATTGTACTACAAATCCAACGAGCAATAGTCTGCTTAGAAGCAGGAGCACCCAGCTTGTTGGGTGCATACAGGATAAACAGCGAGTCAGATTTTCTGACTCCAGCCGTCCTGGAAACATATATTTTCAGGGCCCTGACAACGTCTAGCAACTTGGAGTCCTCCAAGTCCCTAGTAGCCGCAGGCACCACAATAGGTTGGTTCAGGTGAAACGCTGAAACCACCTTAGGGAGAAACTGAGGACGAGTCCTCAATTCCGCCCTGTCCGAATGGAAAATCAGATAAGGGCTTTTACAGGATAAAGCCGCCAATTTTGACACGCGCCTGGCCCAGGCCAGGGCCAACAGCATGACCACTTTCCATGTGAGATATTTTAACTCCACAGATTTAAGTGGTTCAAACCAATGTGACTTTTTGGAACCCAAAAACTACATTGAGATCCCAAGGTGCCACTGGAGGCACAAAAGGAGGCTGTATATGCAGTACCCCTTTTACAACGTCTGAACTTCAGGGACTGATGCTAGTTCTTTTTGGAAGAAAATTGACAGGGCCGAAATTTGAACCTTAATGGACCCCAATTTCAGGCCCATAGACACTCCTGTTTGCAGGAAATGTAGGAATCGACCCAGTTGAATTTCCTCCGTCGGGCCTTACTGGCCTCGCACCACGCAACATATTTTCGCCAAATGCGGTGATAATGTTTTGCGGTTACATCCTTCCTGGCTTTGATCAGGATAGGGATGACCTCATCCGGAATGCCTTTTTTCCTTCAGGATCCGGCGTTCAACCGCCCTGCCGTCAAACGCAGTCGCGGTAAGTCTTGGAACAGACAGGGTCCTTGCTGAAGCAGGTCCCTTCTTAGAGGTAGAGGCCACGGATCCTCCGTGAGCATCTTTTGAAGTTCCGGTTACCAAGTCCTTCTTGGCCAATCCGGAGCCACGAATATAGTGCTTACTCCTCTCCATCTTATCAATGTCAGTACCTTGGGTATGAGAGGCAGATGAGGGAACACATACACTGACTGGTACACCCACGGTGTTACCAGAGCGTCTACAGCTATTGCCTGAGGGTCCCTTGACCTGGCGCAATACCTGTCGAGTTTTTCCCAACGGTTTATAATCATGTGGAAGACTTCTGGGTGAAGTCCCCACTCTCCCGGGTGGAGGTCGTGTCTGCTGAGGAAGTCTGCTTCCCAGTTGTCCACTCCCGGAATTGCTGACAGTGCTATCACATGATTTTCCGCCCAGCGAAGAATCCTTGCAGCTTCTGCCATTGCCCTCCTGCTTCTTGTGCCACCCTGTCTGTTTACGTGGGTGACTGCCGTGATGTTGTCCGACTGGATCAACACCGGCTGACCTTGAAGCAGAGGTCTTGCTAAGCTTAGAGCATTGTAAATGGCCCTTAGCTTCAGGATATTTATGTGAAGTGATGTCTCCAGGCTTGACCATAAGCCCTGGAAATTCCTTCCCTGTGTGACTGCCCCCCAGCCTCGCAGGCTGGCATCCGTGGTCACCAGGACCCAGTCCTGAATGCCGAATCTGCGGCCCTCTAGAAGATGAGCACTCTGCAACCACCACAGGAGGGACACCCTTGTTCTTGGTGACAGGGTTATCCGCTGATGCATCTGAAGATGCGACCCGGACCATTTGTCCAGCAGGTCCCACTGGAAAGTTCTTGCGTGGAATCTGCCGAATGGGATTGCTTCGTAGGAAGCCACCATTTTACCCGGAACCCTTGTGCATTGATGCACTGAGACTTGGCTCGGTTTTAGGAGGTTCCTGACTAGCTCGGATAACTCCCTGGCTTTCTCCTCCGGGAGAAACACCTTTTTCTGGACTGTGTCCAGGATCATCCCTAGGAACAGAAGACGAGTCGTCGGAACCAGCTGCGATTTTGGAATATTGAGAATCCAATCGTGCTGCCGCAACACTACCTGAGATAGTGCTACACCGACCTCCAACTGTTCCCTGGATCTTACCCTTATCAGGGAATCGTCCAAGTAAGGGATAACTAAAATTCCCTTCCTTCGAAGGAATATCATCATTTCGGCCATTACCTTGGTAAAGACCCGGGGTGCCGTGGACCATCCATACGGCAGCGTCTGAACTGATAGTGACAGTTCTGTACCATAAACCTGAGGTACCCTTGGTGAGAAGGGTAAATTTGGACATGAAGGTAAGCATCCTTGATGTCCCGAGACATCATGTAGTCCCCTTCTTCCAGGTTCGCAATCACTGCTCTGAGTGACTCAATCTTGAATTTGAACCTCTGTATGTAAGTGTTCAAAGATTTTAGATTTAGAATCGGTCTCACCGAGCCGTGCGGCTTCGGTACCACAAAAGTGTGGTATAATACCCCGTTCCCTGTTGCAGGAGGGGTACCTTGATTATCACCTGCTGGGAATACAGCTTGTGAATGGCTTCCAAAACTGTCTCCCTGTCAGAAGGAGACATCGGTAAAGCCGACTTTAGGAAACGGCGAGGGGGAGACGTCTCGAATTCCAATTTGTACCCCTGAGATATCACCTGAAGGATCCAGGGGTCTACTTGCGAGTGAGCCCACTGCGCGCTGAAATTCATTGAGACGGGCCCCCCACCATGCCTGATTCTGCTTGTAAAGCCCCAGCGTCATACTGAGGGCTTGGCAGAGGCGGGAGAGGGTTTCTGTTCCTGGGAACTGGCTGATTTCTGCAGCCTTTTTCCTCTCCCTCTGTCACGGGGCAGAAATGAGGAACATTTTGCCCGCTTGTCCACGAAAAGACTGCGCCTGATAATACGGCGTCTTCTCATGTTGAGAGGCGACCTGGGGTACAAACGTGGATTTTCCAGCTGTTGCCGTGGCCACCAGGTCTGAAAGACCGACCCCACATAACTCCTCCCCTTAATAAGGCAATACTTCCAAATGCCGTTTGAAATCCGCATCACCTGACCACTGTCGTGTCCATAACCCTCTACTGGTAGAAATGGACAACGCACTTAGACTTGATGCCAGTCGGCAAATATTCCGCTGTGCATCACGCATATATAGAAATGCATCTTTTAAATGCTCTATAGGCAAAAATATACTGTCCCTATCTAGGGTATCAATATTTTCAGTCAGGGAATCCGACCACGCCAACCCAGCACTGCACATCCAGGCTGAGGCGATTGCTGGTCGCCGTATAACACCAGTATGTGTGTAAATACATTTTAGGATACCCTCCTGCTTTCTATCAGCAGGATCCTTAAGGGCGGCCATCTCAGGAGAGGGTAGAGCCCTTACAAGCGTGTGAGCGCTTTATCCACCCTAGGGGGTGTTTCCCAACGCACCCTAACCTCTGGCGGGAAAGGATATAATGCCAATAACATTTTAGAAATTATCAGTTGTTATCGGGGGAAACCCACGCATCATCACACACCTCATTTAATTTCTCAGATTCAGGAAAACTACAGGTAGTTTTTCCTCACCGAACATAATACCCCTTTTTGGTGGTACTCGTATTATCAGAAATGTGTAAAACATTTTTCATTGCCTCAATCATGTAACGTGTGGCCCTACTGGAAGTCACATTTGTCTCTTCACCGTCGACACTGGAGTCAGTATCCGTGTCGGCGTCTATATCTGCCATCTGAGGTAACGGGCGCTTTAGAGCCCCTGACGGCCTATGAGACGTCTGGACAGGCACAAGCTGAGTAGCCGGCTGTCTCATGTCAACCACTGTCTTTTATACAGAGCTGACACTGTCACGTAATTCCTTCCAACAGTTCATCCACTCAGGTGTCGACCCCCTAGGGGGTGACATCACTATTACAGGCAATCTGCTCCGTCTCCACATCATTTTTCTCCTCATACATGTCGACACAAACGTACCGACATACAGCACACACACAGGGAATGCTCTGATAGAGGACAGGACCCCACTAGCCCTTTGGGGAGACAGAGGGAGAGTTTGCCAGCACACACCAGAGCGCTATATATATACAGGGATAACCTTATATAAGTGTTTTTCCCCTTATAGCTGCTGTATCTTTAATACTGCGCGTAATTAGTGCCCCCCCTCTCTTTTTTAACCCTTTCTGTAGTGTAGTGACTGCAGGGGAGAGCCAGGGAGCTTCCCTCCAACGGAGCTGTGAGGGAAAATGGCGCCAGTGTGCTGAGGAGATAGGCTCCGCCCCCTTATCGGCGGCCTTATCTCCCGTTTTTCTATGTATTCTGGCAGGGGTTAAATGCATCCATATAGCCCAGGAGCTATATGTGATGTATTTTTTGCCATCTAAGGTATTTTTATTGCGTCTCAGGGCGCCCCCCCCCAGCGCCCTGCACCCTCAGTGACCGGAGTGTGAAGTGTGCTGAGAGCAATGGCGCACAGCTGCGGTGCTGTGCGCTACCTTATTGAAGACAGGACGTCTTCTGCCGCCGATTTTCCGGACCTCTTCTGCTCTTCTGGCTCTGTAAGGGGGACGGCGGCGCGGCTCTGGGACCCATCCATGGCTGGGCCTGTGATCGTCCCTCTGGAGCTAATGTCCAGTAGCCTAAGAAGCCCAATCCACTCTGCACGCAGGTGAGTTCGCTTCTTCTCCCCTTAGTCCCTCGATGCAGTGAGCCTGTTGCCAGCAGGACTCACTGAAAATAAAAAACCTAATTTAAACTTTTACTCTAAGCAGCTCAGGAGAGCCACCTAGATTGCACCCTTCTCGTTCGGGCACAAAAATCTAACTGAGGCTTGGAGGAGGGTCATAGGGGGAGGAGCCAGTGCACACCAGCTAGTCCTAAAGCTTTTACTTTTGTGCCCAGTCTCCTGCGGAGCCGCTATTCCCCATGGTCCTTTCGGAGTTCCCAGCATCCACTAGGACGTCAGAGAAACTCTGTTACCACAATCTGACCATTAAGTGTACATCAGACAAGACTCCTGGTCTAATCCAGGGAAGACATTCCCTCTGTCTACCACGGGCATTAGCTCGATATCCTCCCCCTGCAGAGTTATATAACAAGTAGGTAATTCACTGCTAGTGAACTCATGTGTCACCCATCGGGTGTCGTCCACTCTGCCTCTCATCACTGTCCCCTCACTGTAGGAACCGACAGATAAGTGTGTGGAGGGGTGCCTGAAGTCTATTACTCCCTTACGGGTGTTGTACATAGACCACGATTGCGTCCTCTTGGGGCTGCAAAATAGATTGATGACTGGATCAGGCATTAGAGGAAGAGCTGCCCGAGGATATATCTGACAATGCCAGACATTCCCTGTCTCACAAAACCACTGCCACTTTTTTCTACACCAGGAGGCGTCCCCTGAGGTGGGTGTGCTGGTTGCCAAGGCGTCAAACACGTCTGTCCTGGCTCGCCGTATTCTGTGGTTGAGGTCATGGAAGGTGGATCTGGACTCCAAAAGTCCATGGAGGTATTCCCCTTTACTGGGAACATCTTATTTGGGGAAGACCTAATTATAAATTTTGCGTCTGAATCGACAGCTACTATGACTGCCTTTCTCCCAAATGCTACTCCTTCTGCACAGAAGGTATAAGGTGCATAAGGTACCGCTTTTCCCTGCTTTCGGCCTTAAGGGAAAGCGAAGGTCAGGCACACCCGAGAATGTCTCGTGCTCCCAACAACCACTAAGCCCAAGGCCTAACTATCCTGGGCTGCTCGTCAGCCTGCTTCTCATTACAAGCCTGCTCATGACCAGACAGGCCTCCCCCTGGGAGGGATCCCAGGGTGGGGGGCCGACTTCTACGATTCATCCAGGTCTGGTTAATGACCACTTCAGATGCATGGGTGCGAGAAGTTAACTCTCACGGGTACGCAGTCTCTTTCAAGAGACGCCCCCCTTGCCAGTTCTGCACAACGGTTATCCCTTCGGATCCGTTAAAGACACAAGCTCTACAGATGGTTGTGCGTTCCCTCCTGGGTACAGGAGTGGTAGTGCCGGTACCTCTGTCCCAGAGTGGCAGAGGATACTACTCGATCCTGTTTTTAGTCCCAAAACCTGATGGGTCTTTCCGGCCTATTCTCAACCTCAAATTACTGAACAAGTTTGTGAGAGTGTCCAAGTTCCATATGGAAACTCTGCGCTCAATTGTGCTGGCCATGGAACCCGGTGGCTATATGGTATCCCTGGATATACAAAATGCTTACCTGCATATGCCTATTGCCTTATCGCATCTGCAATATCTGCGGTTTGCTATTGGCAACCTTCACTATCAATTCCAGGCTCTGCCGTTTGGACTGGCCACAGTCCCTCGGATCTTCACCAAGGTTATGGCCGTGATGACGGCTCATCTCCGTTGCCAGAGAGTCAGGATCCTGCTGTATCTGGACAATTTGCTGATTCTGGCAAACTCTCACGATGTCCTTCTCAGTCATCTACAACCGACTGTAAACTTCCTACAAGCCCACGGGTGGCTCATCAACTGGAAGAAGTCCTTGCTGGTCCCTGCTCGGAGCATGGTGCACCTGGGGGCACTACCGGACACACACAGTCAGCGGCTGTTTCTGTTTCCAGAGAAGGTCCTGAAATTTCAGGACAGAATCAGATACTTCCTTTCTCGCCCAAGAGTGTCGATAAACTCGGCGATGCAAGTACTAGGCCTCATTGTGTCGGCTTCCAACATGGTAGAGTACGCTCAATTCCATTCCCGCCCTCTACAGAGGTTAATCCTGTCCAAGTGGGATGGCCTGCCTCATCGGATCAGGTCTCACATGATCTCCTTGACTCCGGAGGTTCGTCTGTCGCTGACTTGGTGGCTACAGGACCAACAGTTGAGAAGGGGACCGTCCCTTCTGGATCCCTAACTGGGTCCTACTGACTACGGATGCCAGTCTGAGGGGTTGGGGGCGCGGTCTTTCCAGGGTCGGTGGACCATGGAGGAATCACTCCTCCCGATAAACATTCTGGAATTGCGGGTAGTGTTCAATGCTTTGTCTCTCGCCCTGCCTCTGATACAGAACAGGCCTGTTCAAGTACGGTCAGACAACGCCACCATGGTGGCGTGCATAAACCATCAAGGCGGCACTCAAAGCCACATGGCAATGATGGAGGTGTCAAAAATCCTTTGTTGGGCGGAACGCCTTCTGCTGGCAATATCGGAAGTGTTCATTCCGGGAGTCCTCAAATGGGAAGGTGATTTTCTCAGTCATCAGGATGTGCACGCCGGATAGTGGAGTCTTCATCAGGAAGTCTTTGAACTCCTAGTGAACAAGTGAGGCCTACCAGATGTAGAAATTATGGAGTCTCGGCACAATCACAAAGTTCCGGTCTTCGGATCAAGAACCAGGGATCCTCAAGCAGCGTTCATGGATGCACTGGCAATTCCATGGAACTTTTGGCTGCCCTATGTGTTCCCTCCAGTGTCACTCCTACCCATGGTACTACGGAAGTGCAAGCAAGTAGGAGGAATACTACTTCTAGTCGCTCCAGCATGGCCCAGATGGCATTGGTTCTCAGACCTGCAGGGTCTATCAATAGAGTGTCCTCTTGTACTTCCTCAATGCCCAGACCTCCTCGTTCAGGGCCCTTGTGTCTATCCATATTTGGCCAGGCTGGCTTTGATGGCGTGGCTCTTGAAGCTTTACTCCTGAGGGCCAAAGGATTCTCAGTGGCGGTCATCCAAACTATGCTGAAGGCCCGCAAACCGGCATCTGCGAGGATTTATTATAGGGTCTGAAATTCTTACTTCACCTGGTGTGCTGCTAAGAATTACGAGGCTTACGAATTCAGTACTTCCATACTTCTGGCTTTTCTGCAACAAGGCCTGGACTTAGGCCTTCGTCTGGCCTCCCTCAAGGTTCATATCCCTGCCTTGTTGGTATGGTTTCAGAGAAAAATTGCATCTATTCCTGATGTTCATACTTTCACTCTGTGTTTTACGAATTCAGCCTCCCTATGTCCCTCCTATGGCTCCATGGGATCTGTCTGTTGTTCTGAATGCCCTGCAAGTGTCTCCATTTGAACCTCTTGAGTCAGTGGACCTTAAATGGCTCACGCTCAAGGTCCTGTTCCTACTGGCTATAATATACAATTAATAAATATTATAAAGTATTCAGCATCCTAATATTGGGCTAATTATAATTAATAAGCCAATAATTGATATAATGAAGTGTACGAATACAGTATAGCCTGCTTAGGATACATTAAATTTGGATTAATAAAGACACGACACAGGTAGCGAACCTTGCTTTTAATAATTTATTTTCATTCACCATATATGATAATTATATCACACAAGTTTATTGCACTTTCTTTATTTCGTTTTAACAAATCTATTAAAAGTTAATTTTTAATTTTCATTTGTGCGCCAGCAAAGAGACATTCTTTCCTCTTCTTTTTCTTTGTATAACTCAACTTGTCTCTGGTAGCACCCCCGAACGTCCAGTAATTAGTACCTAATCAAACTGACGGACATTTATCTGGGTTCTCTCTCTTTTTTCTTCAAATAGCAATTATTTAGAATTAGTAGCTGGTACAGAACATATCCCCCTCCCCTATTTCCCTACATATCTCTGCTAGGAGGGTGTCGGACCAAGGCACTTTGTCCTGTCGTCCACCCTTCTGATTTCTCTGGCGTCCTAGTGGATGCTGGGACTTCCGTAAGGACCATGGGGAATAGCGGCTCCGCAGGAGACTGGGCACAAAAAGTAAAAGCTTTAGACTAGCTGGTGTGCACTGGCTCCTCCCCCTATGACCCTCCTCCAAGCCTCAGTTAGGTTTTTGTGCCCGAACGAGAAGGGTGCATGCTAGGTGGCTCTCCTGAGCTGCTTAGAAGTAAAAGTTTAAATAGGTTTTTTATTTTCAGTGAGTCCTGCTGGCAACAGGCTCACTGCATCGTGGGACTAAGGGGAGAAGAAGCGAACTCACCTGCGTGCAGAGTGGATTGGGCTTCTTGGCTACTGGACATTAGCTCCAGAGGGACGATCACAGGTTCAGCCTGGATGGGTCCCGGAGCCGCGCCGCCGGCCCCCTTACAGAGCCAGAAGAGCGAAGAGGTCCGGAGAAATCGGCGGCAGAAGACGTTCCTGTCTTCAGATAAGGTAGCGCACAGCACTGCAGCTGTGCGCCATTGCTCTCAGCACACTTCACACTCCGGTCACTGAGGGTGCAGGGCGCTGGGGGGGAGCGCCCTGAGACGCAATAAAACATGTTTAAACCTTATATGGCTAAAGAAATACATCACATATAGCTCCTGGGCTATATGGATGCATTTCACCCCTGCCAGTTTTCCTAAAAAAAGTGGGAGAAAAGGCCGCCGTGAAGGGGGCGGAGCCTATCTCCTCAGCACACAAGCGCCATTTTCCCTCACAGTTCCGCTGGAAGGAAGGCTCCCAGACTCTCCCCTGCAGTCCTGCTACAGAATCAGGGTAAAACAAGAGAGGGGGGGGCACTATTGGCAGCTAATATAAAACAGCAGCTATAAAGGGAGTAACACTTACATAAGGTTATCCCTGTATATATATAGCGCTCTGGTGTGTGCTGGCAAACTCTCCCTCTGTCTCCCCAAAGGGCTCGTGGGGTCCTGTCCTCTTTCAGAGCATTCCCTGTGTGTGTGCTGGGTGTCGGTACGATTGTGTCGACATGTATGAGGAGGAAAATTATGTGGAAGCAGAGCAATTGCCTGTGTTAGTGATGTCACCCCCTAGGGAGTCGACACCTGACTGGATGGTCGTATTTAAAGAATTACGTGACAGTGTCAGCACTTTGCAAAAAACTGTTGACGACATGAGACAGCCGGCAAATCAATTAGTGCCTGTTCAGGCGTCTCAGACACCGTCGGGGGCGCTAAAACGCCCGTTACCTCAGATGGTCGACAGTGATAAAGCGTGGTTTTCCCCCGATAAAAAACTGCTGATTTCTAATAAATTATTGGCACTATACCCTTTCCCGCCAGAGGTTAGGGCGCGTTGGGAAACACCCCCTAGGGTAGATAAGGCGCTCACACGCTTATCAAAACAAGTGGCGTTACCGTCTCCCGATACGGCCGCCCTTAAGGAACCAGCTGATAGAAGGCTGGAAAATATCCTAAAAGGTATATACACACATACTGGTGTTATACTGCGACCAGCAATCGCCTCAGCCTGGATGTGCAGTGCTGGAGTGGCTTGGTCGGATTCCCTGACTGAAAATATTGATACCCTGGATAGGGACAGTATATTATTAACTATAGAGCATTTAAAGGATGCATTACTATATATGCGAGATGCACAGAGGGATATTTGCACCCTGGCATCTAGAGTGAGTGCGATGTCCATTTCTGCCAGAAGAGCGTTATGGACGCGACAGTGGTCAGGTGATGCGGATTCCAAACGACATATGGAAGTATTGCCGTATAAAGGGGAGGAGTTATTTGGGGTCGGTCTATCGGACCTGGTGGCCACAGCAACGGCTGGAAAATCCACCTTTTTACCCCAGGTCACCTCTCAGCAGAAAAAGACACCGTCTTTTCAAACTCAGTCCTTTCGTTCCCATGCGGGCAAAAGGCCACTCATTTCTGCCCCGGGGCAGAGGAAGGGGAAAAAGACTGCACCAGGCAGCCTCTTCCGAGGAGCAGAAGCCCTCCCCCGCTTCTGCCAAGTCTTCAGCATGACGCTGGGGCCTTACAAGCGGACTCAGGCACGGTGGGGGGCCGTCTCAAGAATTTCAGCGCGCAGTGGGCTCACTCGCAAGTGGACCCCTGGATCCTGCAGGTAGTATCACAGGGGTACAAATTGGAATTCGAGACGTCTCCCCCTCGCCGGTTCCTGAAGTCTGCTCTACCAACGTCTCCCTCCGACAGGGAGGCGGTAGTGGAAGCTATTCACAAGCTGTATTCCCAGCAGGTGATAATCAAGGTACCCCTCCTACAACAGGGAAAGGGGTATTATTCCACGCTGTTTGTGGTACCGAAGCCGGACGGCTCGGTGAGACCAATTTTAAATCTAAAATCCTTGAACACTTACATAAAAAGGTTCAAATTCAAGATGGAGTCACTCAGAGCAGTGATAGCGAACCTGGAAGAAGGGGACTATATGGTGTCTCTGGATATCAAAGATGCTTATCTCCATGTCCCAATCTACCCTTCTCACCAAGGGTACCTCAGGTTTGTGGTACAAAACTGTCATTATCAGTTTCAGACGCTGCCGTTTGGATTGTCCACGGCACCACGGGTCTTTACCAAGGTAATGGCCGAAATTATGATTCTTCTTCAAAGAAAAGGCGTCTTAATTATCCCTTACTTGGACGATCTCCTGATAAGGGCAAGGTCCAGGGAACAGTTAGAGGTCGGAGTAGCACTATCTCAGGTAGTGCTACGTCAGCACGGGTGGATCCTAAATATCCCAAAATCACAGCTGATTCCAACAACACGTCTACTGTTCCTGGGGATGATTCTGGACACAGTCCAGAAAAAGGTTTTTCTCCCGGAGGAGAAGGCCAGGGAGTTATCCGAGCTAGTCAGGAAACTCCTAAAACCAGGCCAAGTGTCAGTGCATCAATGCACGAGAGTCCTGGGAAAAATGGTGGCTTCTTACGAAGCGATTCCATTCGGAAGATTCCATGCAAGAACTTTTCAGTGGGATCTGCTGGACAAATGGTCCGGATCGCATCTTCAGATGCATCAGCGGATAACCCTATCTCCAAGGACAAGGGTGTCTCTCCTGTGGTGGTTACAGAGTGCTCATCTTCTAGAGGGCCGCAGATTCGGCATTCAGGATTGGATGCTGGTGACCACCGATGCCAGCCTGAGAGGCTGGGGAGCAGTCACACAGGGAAGAAATTTCCAGGGCTTGTGGTCAAGCATGGAAACGTCTCTTCACATAAATATCCTGGAACTAAGGGCCATTTACAATGCCCTAAGTCAAGCAAGGCCTCTGCTTCAGGGTCAGTCGGTATTGATCCAATCGGACAACATCACGGCAGTCGCCCACGTCAACAGACAGGGCGGCACAAGAAGCAGGAGGGCAATGGCAGAAGCTGCAAGGATTCTTCGCTGGGCGGAAAATCATGTGGTGGCACTGTCAGCAGTGTTCATTCCGGGAGTGGACAACTGGGAAGCAGACTTCCTCAGCAGACACGACCTCCACCCGGGGGAGTGGGGACTTCACCCAGAAGTCTTTCAAGTGATTGTAAACCGTTGGGAAAAACCAAAGGTGGACATGATGGCGTCCCGTCTCAACAAAAAACTGGACAGATATTGCGCCAGGTCAAGGGACCCTCAGGCAATAGCGGTGGACGCTCTGGTAACACCGTGGGTGTACCAGTCGGTGTATGTGTTCCCTCCTCTGCCTCTCATTCCAAAAGTACTGAGAATCATAAGAAGGAGAGGAGTGAAGACTATACTCGTGGCTCCGGATTGGCCAAGAAGAACTTGGTACCCGGAACTGCAAGAGATGCTCACGGAGGACCCGTGGCCTCTACCTCTAAGAAAGGACCTGCTCCAGCAGGGACCTTGTCTGTTCCAAGACTTACCGCGGCTGCGTTTGACGGCATGGCGGTTGAACGCCGGATCCTGATGGAAAAAGGCATTCCAGATGAAGTCATCCCTACCCTGATCAAAGCCAGGAAGGATGTAACTGCGAAACATTATCACCGCATTTGGCGAAAATATGTTTCCTGGTGTGAGGCTAAGAAGGCCCCCACAGAGGAATTTCAACTGGGTCGTTTCCTGCATTTCCTGCAAGCAGGACTGTCTATGGGCCTAAAATTAGGATCCATTAAGGTTCAAATTTCGGCCCTGTCTATCTTCTTCCAGAAAGAACTGGCTTCATTGCCTGAAGTTCAGACGTTTGTCAAGGGGGTACTGCATATACAACCTCCTTTTGTGCCACCAGTGGCACCTTGGGATCTCAATGTAGTTTTAGGGTTCCTAAAATCACATTGGTTTGAACCACTCACCACTGTGGAATTAAAATATCTCACATGGAAGGTGGTCATGCTGTTAGCTCTGGCGTCAGCCAGGCGTGTCTCAGAAATGGCGGCTTTGTCATATAAAAGCCCTTACCTAATTTTTCATTCAGACAGGGCAGAATTGAGGACTCGTCCTCAATTTCTCCCTAAGGTGGTTTCAGCGTTTCACATGAACCAACCTATTGTGGTGCCTGCGGCTACTAGGGACTTGGAGGACTCCAAGTTGTTGGACGTAGTCAGGGCCCTGAAAATATATGTTTCCGGGACGGCTGGAGTCAGAAAATCTGACTCGCTGTTTATCCTGTATGCACCCAACAAGCTGGGTGCTCCTGCTTCTAAGCAGACGATTGCTCGTTGGATTTGTAGTACAATTCAGCTTGCACATTCTGTGGCAGGACTGCCACAGCCAAAATCTGTTAAAGCCCATTCCACAAGAAAAGTGGGCTCATCTTGGGCGGCTGCCCGAGGGGTCTCGGCTTTACAACTTTGCCGAGCAGCTACTTGGTCAGGGGCAAACACGTTTGCAAAATTTTACAAATTCGATACCCTGGCTGAGGAGGACCTGGAGTTCTCTCATTCGGTGCTGCAGAGTCATCCGCACTCTCCCGCCCGTTTGGGAGCTTTGGTATAATCCCCATGGTCCTTACGGAAGTCCCAGCATCCACTAGGACGTCAGAGAAAATAAGAATTTACTTACCGATAATTCTATTTCTCATAGTCCGTAGTGGATGCTGGGCGCCCATCCCAAGTGCGGATTGTCTGCAATACTTGTATATAGTTATTGTTACAAAAAATCGGGTTGTTTATTGTTGTGAGCCATCTTTTCAGAGGCTCCTACGTTTATCATACTGTTAACTGGGTTCAGATCACAGGTTGTACAGTGTGATTGGTGTGGCTGGTTTGAGTCTTACCCGGGATTCAAAATCCTTCCTTATTATGTACGCTCGTCCGGGCACAGTATCCTAACTGAGGCTTGGAGGAGGGTCATAGGGGGAGGAGCCAGTGCACACCAGCTAGTCTAAAGCTTTTACTTTTTGTGCCCAGTCTCCTGCGGAGCCGCTATTCCCCATGGTCCTTACGGAAGTCCCAGCATCCACTACGGACTATGAGAAATAGAATTATCGGTAAGTAAATTCTTATTATTTCACCGTGACCGGGCAGATCTTAGAACTCGCCCTGGTTATCTACCTAAGGTGGTGTTATCTTTTCACCTTTACCAAGAGATTGTGGTTTCGGCCTTCATCTCTTCTGGTTTATCCTACAAAGAGCGGTCTTGGAATGTGGTGCGGGCTCTCCGTATATACGATTCCCTTTTTGTACCTTTTGGTTTTCACAAATGTACCTGGCCTGCGACTAAGCAAACCTTGGCCAGATGGATTAGAATTGTGATTTCACAACCTGCTATTAAAGTCCATTCTACTCGGTCTGTTGGACCCTCTTGGTGGCCCGCCGTGGCGCGTCCGCAGAACATTTGTGCAAGGCGGCTACGTGGTCCTCAGTGAACACGTTCATTAGGTTCTATGCCTTTGATACTTCCGCTTCCCAGGATGCTTCCTTTGGACGCCGGGTTCTCATAACCGCTAAGGCGCGTCCCCTCCCTTGAGGAACTGCTTTGGGACATCCCCAATGTATTCCCTGTGGAACACAGTGTGCCCCGCTGCAGAAAAGGAGATTTATGGTAGACTTACCATAGTTAAATCTCTTTCTGTGAGGTACACTGGGTTCCACAGGGCGCCTGACCTGACGCAACTAGCTTCTATGGGTTTGTATGGCATTAGTCGCTGATCCCTTCTCCTGTCGTGAGAATGTGGAACTATGTGACTAACATCTGCCTTCTCTTTTACCTGCTCCTGCATCCTCCCGGTTAACAAAACTGAGCTCACAGTGCCTGGAGGCGGGGCTATAGAGAAGGCCCCAATGCATCTTGGGACAGCTAAAGCTTTAACCTGTTGGTGCTTGGATCAAGATCCATCTCTACACCCCAATGTATTCCATGTGGAACCCAGTGTAACGCAGAAAGAGATTTAACAATGGTAAGTCTGCCATAAATCTCCTTTTTCATTACAGGTTGAGTATCCCTTATCCAAAATGCTTGGGACCAGAGGAATTTTGGATATGGGATTTTTCCGTATTTTGGAATAATTGCATACCATAATGAGATATCATGGTGATGGGACCCAAGTCTAAGCACAGAATGCATTTATGTTACATATACACCATATACACAGAGCCTGAAGGTCATTTTAGCCAATATTTTTTACAACTTTGTGCATTAAACAAAGTGCGTGTACATTCACACAATTCATTTATGTTTCATATATACCTTATACACACAGCCTGAAGGTCATTTAATACAATATTTTTAATAACTTTGAGTATTAAACAAAGTTTGTGTTAATTGAGCCATCAAAAAACAAAGGTTTCACTATCCCACTCTCACTCAAAAAAGTCCGTATTTCGGAATATTCCGTATTTCGGAATATTTGGATATGGGATACTCAACCTGTACCTGTCTTCTTCCCCTGAGTACAGGAATATAAAATATGTGTGTTTTATGTATGATACAGTTATAGGACTTCAAAGCAAAATATGATTTTATTTTTTTGCTTTAAGGCTAGGAGTTTGTCTTGTGTCTTTTTGTTGCCAGCACTGGTAGAGTCAGAATAATTTGGAAGTAAACAGTAGCTGACATGAAAGTCACTGTTCTATCCAGGTTATGCTGGATCTATAGTTCTCTAGAAGCAGGGAATATCTGAGGGAATATCTGAGACTGATCTCTCTGGCCACTTTTTAGTGTTCTTTTATTTATATGTAAGGCACGATAATGGGTCTGCAGTGCCATGCATTAGTGGTTTTAACAAAATAAATAATTTATGAATTTATATGCTGAATAACCAGCTGCTATTTGCATAGTACAAAGTAGAGCAGAACAACTACAAATTACACGGTGGACATAAGGTCATAAATTGAATGGGAGAGAACAGAGGAGGGATGGGTGCATTTATGAATAAGCCCAGGAACGTGGGTGCAAGAAATAAGGCTAGAGATGCTGAGAACAGAGGTCAATAGAGCAGAAGCAGGTACATGTAAGCGGGTGACACTGAAAGGGAGTATAACAGTAGGTGTGTATTTGCCAAGGAGAAAGAGTTAGGATGAGGTCTTATATGCTTTGACATAAAGATGGTGGACTTGAGGATTGGAGGAGAGGGTAGTATTGTCAAAGGTGAGGTGAGTTAACCATGGAGTGGGGAAAGGAATGACTTCTATGACATGTTGGGCGGTATTCAATTCTTTTCACCCCTTTCCACACCCTTTTCTGTTTCTGCCGTCGGGGGCGTGGTGGTATTATTTCAGCTCACTACCCCTGGAGTATTGAGTCACCCAACCCTTTACACAGCTAAACATGATTACTGTGGGCGCAATATGCACGATTACGGGGATCATTTTAGACAGGAGATTGGGAGTGATATATTATTTGAACACCACCTGTTGAGTTTGAAATTAAGAGATGGCTGATAACTGGTGATGCAAGAGGGGAGGACAAGGCAAAGGTCAGGGGGGTAGGGTGTAATCCTGGTATGAACTAACATTAACTGATCCTGCCCACATCATATGAGCGTTGAAGTGTATGAGTTGCAGCATAGGCAGATGCTTTATATGGAATGCAGAAGGGCCCACTAATTTTGTGCGGATGACAAGAAGGAATGTGGTTTGTGAGTTTTGTTAAAAGTGGTCTAATATAGTTTGTGTATTTATTTTATTTGTTGGGCAGTAATCGGCATTTTGCCTCTCATTTGTATTTCAGCTTATCTAAAAACTGTTTTTTGCTGTAGGTTTTCAGTTCACTGCAGGAGTCCATTCTTTCCAAGAACAAGCACATAGGTTTGTCAAAACACAGACGAGAAAGCAAATGTGCGAAACACATGGTGCCTAAAATTCAGCAGGCGGAGAGTTTTAAAGAGCTGTCTGAGCAGCTTGTTTCTGCTGTAAAATGGTGCAAAGAGAGAAAACTAAGAAATGATACGGTGTTCTTCAGGAACTTATATCTGCGAAGCTACAGGCTGCAGAATGCAGAAGCCTTGGGACACAGGTGTGTATGGCTAGAGCACGTAGATACAGTTTTAGCATTTCCACATACACACTGCTATAAAGTGGACCTGTTGTGTAGTTAAAAGTAGCCAGATGTTTAAGGCCATCTTCAACCACTGCAACACTTTGCTAACATTGATTGCTTTGAGCAGAGTAACACTGAATACAGTGGGCCTCATTCAGATGTTAGAGCTGCGCCCATTGTCGCAAAGTACCAGTACCTTGCACATGCGCAGAACCCTTTCTGTGCGTGTGTGAACGGGTCCTGCGTCACAGGATGCAGAGCGACGCCACACTGTCAGTAATTAACAGTCTGCTGCCTTCTGGTGGGCAAGGAGGGTCCTGCGTCAGAGGATGCAGAGCGACACCACACTGTCAGTAATTAACAGTCTGCTGCCTTCTTTGTGAAAACGGAGGTGTTTTGCTGCCGTTTAGTGTAAGGGAAGAGGTTGGGTATCTCCGTCATAGGACAGAGATTTCCTGGCCTCTGAAACAGGCGGATTGTGCAGCACCATGGGTGCTGTAAGCCGCCCGAGGACACCTAAGGAAGCAGGCCGTATCACTACTGCAGCAGGAGGCTTCTGCTTATAATAGACACCATACAGCACTATAAATGCTGCTTCCAAGGAATCAGCAGTGATAGCAACTCCAATCACATCTGAATTAGGCCTAGTGTGCACTACTAAAATCAGATTAGTTGATATCAGACTTGTGATACGGCTGACTGAACACAGAGGACTCTATCAGTACAGCCTGCAGGGAGATGTTAGCAAGAGAGAGGAGTGTTAAATGTACTCTGTTGGTTAGTGTGGTGTATATATAGCAATAGAAATGTGGAGAGATCTGTGTGGGCCTTTACTGTGGGCGTCGCATGCATGCGGGAGTGTGGTCTTTTACACCACTACGCCTATTGATGGCCCTGTATACTGTAGCAAGCAGTTATAGAAAGATTTGAGGCTGTATTTGCAAAATGAAACCTTTTTAATGGTCATTTCCAGAAGAGCAGTACAAATTATTTTTCTCTATCGTCCTAGTGGATGCTGGGGTTCCTGAAAGGACCATGGGGAATAGCGGCTCCGCAGGAGACAGGGCACAAAAAGTAAAGCTTTAGGATCAGGTGGTGTGCACTGGCTCCTCCCCCTATGACCCTCCTCCAAGCCACAGTTAGATTTTTGTGCCCGGCCGAGAAGGGTGCAATCTAGGTGGCTCTCCTAAAGAGCTGCTTAGAAAAGTTTAGCTTAGGTTTTTTATTTTACAATGAGTCCTGCTGGCAACAGGATCACTGCAACGAGGGACTTAGGGGAGAAGAAGTGAACTCACCTGCGTGCAGGATGGATTGGCTTCTTTGGCTACTGGACATTAGCTCCAGAGGGACGATCACAGGTACAGCCTGGATGGTCACCGGAGCCTCGCCGCCGGCCCCCTTGCAGATGCTGAAACGAGAAGAGGTCCAGAATCGGCGGCAGAAGACTCCTCAGTCTTCTTAAGGTAGCGCACAGCACTGCAGCTGTGCGCCATTTCCTCTCAGCACACTTCACACGGCAGTCACTGAGGGTGCAGGGCGCTGGGAGGGGGGCGCCCTGGGAGGCAAATGAAAACCTTTTTTGGCTAAAAATACCTCACATATAGCCTCCGGGGGCTATATGGAGATATTTAACCCCTGCCAGAATCCATTAAAGAGCGGGAGACGAGGCCGCCGAAAAAGGGGCGGGGCCTATCTCCTCAGCACACAGCGCCATTTTCCCTCACAGAAAGGCTGGAGGGAAGGCTCCCAGGCTCTCCCCTGCACTGCACTACAGAAACAGGGTTAAAACAGAGAGGGGGGGCACTAATTTGGCGTTAGAAATATATAAAAGATGCTATAAGGGAAAACACTTATATAAGGTTGTCCCTATATAATTATAGCGTTTTTGGTGTGTGCTGGCAAACTCTCCCTCTGTCTCTCCAAAGGGCTAGTGGGTCCTGTCCTCTATCAGAGCATTCCCTGTGTGTGTGCTGTGTGTCGGTACGTGTGTGTCGACATGTATGAGGACGATGTTGGTGAGGAGGCGGAGCAATTGCCTGTAATGGTGATGTCACTCTCTAGGGAGTCGACACCGGAATGGATGGCTTATTTAGGGAATTACGTGATAATGTCAACACGCTGCAAGGTCGGTTGACGACATGAGACGGCCGACAAACAATTAGTACCGGTCCAGACGTCTCAGAAACACCGTCAGGGGTTTTAAAACGCCCGTTTACTTTAGTCGGTCGACACAGACACGGACACTGAATCCAGTGTCGACGGTGAATAAACAAACGTATTCCTTATTAGGGCCACACGTTAAGGGCAATGAAGGAGGTGTTACATATTTCTGATACTACAAGTACCACAAAAGAGGGTATTATGTGGGATGTGAAAAAACTACCGTAGTTTTTCCTGAATCAGATAAATTAAATGAAGTGTGTGATGATGCGTGGGTTCCCCCCGATAGAAAATTATGGGCGGTATACCCTTTCCCGCCAGAAGTTAGGGCGCGTTGGGAAACACCCCTTAGGGTGGATAAGGCGCTCACACGCTTATCAAAACAAGTGGCGGTACCGTCTATAGATAGGGCCGTCCTCAAGGAGCCAGCTGACAGGAGGCTGGAAAATATCATAAAAAGTATATACACACATACTGGTGTTATACTGCGACCAGCGATCGCCTCAGCCTGGATGTGCAGAGCTGGGGTGGCTTGGTCGGATTCCCTGACTAAAAATATTGATACCCTTGACAGGGACAGTATTTTATTGACTATAGAGCATTTAAAGGATGCATTTTCTATATATGCGAGATGCACAGAGGGATATTTGCACTCTGGCATCAAGAGTAAGTGCGATGTCCATATCTGCCAGAAGATGTTTATGGACACGACAGTGGTCAGGTGATGCAGATTCCAAACGGCACAAAGGTGTATTGCCGTATAAAGGAAGAGGAGTTATTTGGGGTCGGTCCATCGGACCTGGTGGCCACGGCAACTGCTGGAAAATCCACCGTTTTTACCCTAAGTCACATCTCTGCAGAAAAAGACACCGTCTTTTCAGTCTCAGTCCTTTCGTCCCTATAAGAGTCATATCTGCCCAGGGATAGAGGAAAGGGAAGAAGACTGCAGCAGGCAGCCCATTCCCAGGAACAGAAGCGTTCCACCGCTTCTGCCAAGCTCTCAGCATGACGCTGGGACCGTACAGGACCCCTGGATCCTACATGTAGTATCCCAGGGGTACAGATTGGAATGTCGAGACGTTTCCCCTTCGCAGGCTCCTGAAGTCTGGTTTACCAAGGTCTCCCTCCGACAAGGAGGCAGTATGGGAAACAATTCACAAGCTGTATTCCCAGCAGGTGATAATCAAATTACCCCTCCTACAACAAGAAAAGGGGTATTATTCCACATTATATTGTGGTACTGAAGCCAGAAGGCTAGGTGAGACCTATTCTAAATCTAAAAAAATTTGAACACTTACAAAGGTTCAAATCAAGATGGAGTCACTCAGAGCAGTGATAACGAACCAGGAAGAAGGGGACTATATAGTGTCCCGAGACATCAGGGATGCTTACCTCCATGTCCAAAATGTGCCCTTCTCACTAAGGGTACCTCAGGTTCGTGGTACAGAACTGTCACTATCAGTTTCAGACGCTGCCGTTTGGATTGTCCACGGCACCCCAGGTCTTTACCAAGGTAATGGCCAAAATGATGATTCTTCTTCGAAGAAAAGGCGTCTTAATTATCCCTTACTTGGACGATCTCCTGATAAGGGCAAAGTCCAGGGAACAGTTGGAGGTCGGAGTAGCACTATCTCGGATACTGCTACAACAGCACGGGTGGATTCTAAATATTCCAAAATCGCAGCTGATCCCGACGACAAGTCTGCTGTGCCTAGGGATGATTCTGGACACAGTCCAGAAAAAGGTGTTTTCTCCCGGAAGAGAAAGCCAGGGAGTTATCCGAGCTAGTCAGGAACCTCCTAAAATCAGTGCATCATTGCACAAGGGTCCTGGTAAAGATGGTGACTTCCTACGAAGCAATTCCATTCGGCAGATTTCACGCAAGAATTTTTCAGTGGGATCTGCTGGACAAATGGTCCGGATCGCATCTTCAGATGCATCAGCGGATAACCCTATATCCAAGGACAAGGGTGTCTCTCCTGTGGTGGTTACAGAGTGCTCATCTTCTAGAGGGCCGCAGATTCGGCATTCAGGATTGGATGCTGGTGACCACGGAGGCCAGCCCGAGAGGCTGGGGAGCAGTCACACAAGGAAAAAATTTCCAGGGAGAGTGATCAAGTCTGGAGACTTTTCTCCACATAAATATACTGGAGCTAAGGGTAAATTTATAATACTCTAAGCTTAGCAAGACCTCTGCTTCAAGGTCAGCCGGTATTGATCCAGTGGGAAAAACATCACGGCAGTCGCCCACGTAAATAGACAGGGCGGCACAAGAAGCAGGAGGGCAATGGCAAAAACTGCAAGGACTTTTCGCTGGGCGGAAAATCATGTGATAGCACTGTCAGCAGTGTTTCATTCCGGGAATGGAAACTGGGAAGCAGACTTCCTCAGCAGGCACGACCTCCACCCGGCAGAATGGAAACTTCATCGGGAAGTTTTCCACATGATTGTAAACCGTTGGGAAATACCAAAGGTGGACATGATGGCGTCCCGTCTGAACAAAAAACGGGACAGGTATTGCGCCAGGTTAAGAGACCCTCAGGCAATAGCTGTGGACGTTCTGGTAACACCATGGATGTACCAGTCGGTGTATGTGTTCCATCCTCTGCTTCTCATACCTAAGGTACTGAGACTTATAAGACGTAGAGGAGTAAGAACTATACTCATGGCTCCGGATTGGCCAAGAAGGACTTGGTACCCGGAACTTCAAGAGATGCTCACAGAGGACTTATGGCCTCTGCCGCTAAGAAGGGACTTGTTTCAGCAAGTACCATGTCTGTTCCAAGACTTACCGCAGCTGCGTTTGACGGCATGGCGGTGGAACGCCGGATCCTAAGGGAAAAAGGCATTCCGGAAGAGGTCATTCCTACCCTGGTCAAAGCCAGAAAGGAGGTGACCGCACAACATTATCACCACATGTGGCAAAAATATGTTGCGTGGTGTGAGGCCAGAAAGGCCCCACGAAGAAATGTCAACTCGGTCGATTCCTGCATTTCCTGCAAACAGGAGTGTCTATGGGCCTCAAATTGGGGTCCATTAAGGTTCAAATTTCGGCCCTGTCGATTTTCTTCCAGAAAGAAGTGGCTTCAGTTCCTGAAGTCCAGAAGTTTGTCAAGGGAGTATTGCATATACAACCCCCTTTTGTGCCTCCAGTGGCACTGTGGGATCTCAACGTAGTTCTGGGATTCCTCAAATCACATTGGTTTAAAACCAGTCAAATCTGTGGATTTGAAGCATCTCACATGAAAAGTGACCATGCTCTTGGCCCTGGCCTGGACCAGGCGAGTGTCAAATTGGTGGTTTTTTTCTCAAAAAAGCCCATATCTGGTTGTCCATTTGGACAGGGCAGAGCTGCGGACTCGTCCCCAGTTCTCTCCCTAAGGTGGTGTCAGTGTTTCACCTGAACCAGCTTATTTTGGTGCCTTGCGCCTACTAGGGACTTGGAGGACTCCAGGTTGCTAGATGTTGTCAGGGCCCTGTAAATATAGGTTCCAGGACGGCTGGAGTCAGGAAAACTGACTTGCTGTTATCCTGTATGCACCCAACAAACTGGGTGCTCTTGCTTCTAAGCAGACTATTGCTAGTTGGATGTGTAATACAATTCAGCTTGCACATTCTGTGGCAGGCCTGCCACAGCCAAAATATGTAAATGCCCATTCCACAAGGAAGGTGGGCTTATCTTGGGCGGCTGCCCGAGGGGTCTCGGCTTTACAACTTTGCCGAGCGGCTATTTAGTCAGGGGCAAACACGTTGGTAAAATCCTACAAATTTGATACCCTGGCTAAGGAGGACCTGGAGTTCTCTCATTCGGTGCTGCAGAGTCATCCGCACTCTCCCGCCCGTTTGGGAGCTTTGGTATTATCCCCATGGTCCTTTCAGGAACCCCAGCATCCACTAGGACGATAGAGAAAATAAGAATTTACTTACCGATAATTCTATTTCTCGGAGTCCGTAGTGGATGCTGGGTGCCCATCCCAAGTGCGGATTATCTGCAATACTTGTACATAGTTACAAAAATCGGGTTATTATTGTTGTGAGCCATCTTTTCAGAGGCTCCGCTGTTATCATACTGTTAACTGGGTTCAGATCACAGGTTGTACAGTGTGATTGGTGTGGCTGGTATGAGTCTTACCCGGGATTCAAAATCCTTCCTTATTGTGTACGCTCGTCCGGGCACAGTATCCTAACTGAGGCTTGGAGGAGGGTCATAGGGGGAGGAGCCAGTGCACACCACCTGATCCTAAAGCTTTACTTTTTGTGCCCTGTCTCCTGCGGAGCCGCTATTCCCCATGGTCCTTTCAGGAACCCAGCATCCACTACGGACTCCGAGAAATAGAATTATCGGTAAGTAAATTCTTATTTTTGGGATGTCAATTGCACAACGTTGCACAAATGTGTCACATTTTATGGGCAAGTGCTTATTTTTGGGTGTTAAGATTGCAGAATCTGCAGAGCTGCATACAACTGGCAGGAAAATAGCTCAGTGAATACACAGTAGTCAAGATTCCCAGAGTAACATAGCATCATGAGCTCATTGCTGTCACTGAAAGCAGAGATGCTGCGGTCATAGTATAAGTGTTTTGTTGTTATGTATTGTAATAATCTGGCGGGTTTGTCCTAATTATAGAATCATGTTCCTTATTAAGACACATTTTATTAAACAGCTTGATGACCACTATTTATTTAACTCTGCAGTTGTATAGGTTGATGGTATTGTATGGGGGGTTTTCTTGCGCTGCAAAGTCTGAACTTATTATTAAACCAATTTTTCTCTTTTTTTTTTAAAGTTTAAAAAAGAAGCTGCAATGCTGGAAAAAGTCCATATGTCACAGTCTACATAAACAGACTCTGAATGGAGATCATCCAAAGTCTTGTTTCAGAATACAAAGATTTCCACAGACTTGGAAATATATGGCCGCTCACTCAAGAAAACAGAAACTTCACAAATGTTGCATCAATTATTCTAAATCAAAAGTTAAGAGAGATGTAAAGACCTCTCCTCTGTGTTTAGATTTGTGTACTGGGGATGAGACGGTGTCAACAGCTGCCACAGATATTTCTTTGAGACCTGAAACTTCGGAGACCTTTATGTCTGACGCAAGCACTAAAGGAACAGACCGAAATCTTATTGCGACGGATGACATAGATGATATATTTTCATCAATTGGGATCTAGTGGACTCGTCGTCCTCTGCCTAGAGTACTGGTAGACTGTTATGGGGAGCAATAAAAGGAAAATACAGTTTGCTGCAGTTTCTGTATGTAGTGTGGATTTATTTCATTTTGATCACTCAGGACACACAAAATAAATTGAGTTTGGTTAACAGGTGTTTCCTTTGTCGAGATGCACGGCTTTTATTTCTACATATTTGGCCACTGATGTATTGATCCACCATTAATTTAAAAGTGACGTGGAATTATACACAACTGGCAAAGATAATTGTAAAAAGAAGATGGAAAATTTTCATTCTGATATAAAAAATAACTACATTTGAACATAGATAATTTTTTACTGTAATTTCAATTAGCATTATACAATGCTAATAGATTTTCCCCTCACTAACAAAACACAGCTTTAAATTGCGTCCCCCCAATACCTTACTTAAGGCGGGTACACACTAGGCGACGGGGGAATTGCCGGCGATGGACAACTATATTGTGGAACGCTATAGTGTTCAACGATATAGTGTGTACATGCTGAACGTTATCGTTCAACGATAACGTTTACTGACGTCACCACCGGCATTCCCGAACATGCAGCTCAGCCTGACACTGACGGCTTGAGCTGCATGTCCGCTCAATATTAGTGATCGCTGAATGAAGTGCGTGAGCGCGCATTGTTCATCGTTCCCCAATAATACACACTGGATGATATAAACCTAAAAATTAATAACGACATTTACGTCGTCATCGTTCATTTTTTCGGCTAAAATCACCCTGAGTGTACTCCCTTTACTCACTCTCTAATACTGACAGCAGGAGTACAGGAAATAACCTGTTTCTGTTGTCTGTGCTGTCATTGGAAGAGGTTTCAGTAGAGGTAAGATTTTATCTTTGATATGACGTTTGATAGGAATTTATTTTGATTTAAGCATAGAGGGATAAAGTTAAGGGGGTTACGGGCAAGTTTATGCTATGACTTATGCTGGGCATACACACTACAATTATCTGGGCTTTTTAAATAATTGCTGCTTTGAAAACATGGGCTACCTTCCTCGATCGCACCCATGCGTGCCTCTCGCAAGCTATTACATAAGGTCCCTAGTGAACCAGAAGATGTGTTTAAAATGGGTGTGGTACAAAATGTCAACATTTTGAAAGTCGATGTTCAGAATGTTAACACGGATATTATGTCAACAATGGCTTCACAATTGGATGGATTGGGCAAATGCGGCCACATGCATCTAACCAACTCTGAATAGATTAGAATATACCTATTTATTCTGTGACCACAATACGGCCATATTTGTTGCTGACCTGCGTACTACTCTGAATCTGTTGTGATAACAAGTCCCTTTTAGGCCTGTTAAATTATGGCCTTGTCTATGTACCAGCAATCTGAGACAGGCATTGAGTACAAGGCCACTTCTTTCCCTATTAAACAGCTGCTTGTAATGGTTTTTTTGCATTCAGTATGGCACCCCAATGGTCAGACTGCTGGCAGTGAGTTTTCGGCAGTGAAAATAATGAAAATTTCTCTGACGTCCTAAGTGGATGCTGGGACTCCGTAAGGACCATGGGGAATAGCGGCTCCGCAGGAGACAGGGCACAAAAGTAAAGCTTTAGGATCAGGTGGTGTGCACTGGCTCCTCCCCCTATGACCCTCCTCCAAGCCTCAGTTAGATTTTTGTGCCCGAACGAGAAGGGTGCAGGCTAGGTGGCTCTCCTGAGCTGCTTAGAAGTAAAGTTTAAATAGGTTTTTTATTTTCAGTGAGACCTGCTGGCAACAGGCTCACTGCATCGAGGGACTAAGGGGAGAAGAAGCGAACTCACCTGCGTGCAGAGTGGATTGGGCTTCTTGGCTACTGGACATTAGCTCCAGAGGGACGATCACAGGTACAGCCTGGATGGGTCCCGGAGCCGCGCCGCCGGCCCCCTTACAGATGCTGAAGAGTGAAGAGGTCCAGAAATCGGCGGCAGAAGACGTTCCTGTCTTCATTAAGGTAGCGCACAGCACTGCAGCTGTGCGCCATTGCTCCCAGCACACTTCACACGGCGGTCACTGAGGGTGCAGGGCGCTGGGGGGGGGCGCCCTGGGCAGCAATGAAAATACCTCCTATGGCAAAAAATACATCACATATAGCCCCTGGGCTATATGGATGTATTTAACCCCTGCCAGTTTTCCAGATAAAAGCGGGAGAAGAGCCCGCCGTGAAGGGGGCGGGGCCTATCTCCTCAGCACACGGCGCCATTTTCCCACACAGCTCCGCTGGTAGGAAGGCTCCCAGACTCTCCCCTGCACTGCACTACAGAAACAGGGTACAACAGAGAGGGGGGGCACTTATTTGGCTAAAAATATATATAAGCAGCTATAAGGGATAGACACTTATTATAAGGTAAATATTCTAAATCTAACCCCCAATCCTAATCCACCCCTAATCGTAGTACTAACTATTTTAAGTTGTCTGCATTTTGTCACGCCGCTATCCCGCCACCGGTATTGTGAGCATCAGAATTCTGACTGTTGGGATGTCGACTATATCCCATTTTATTTTAGTTTTGGAAATGTAATCCACAAATTAAAATTTTTATTTATACAAAAACACTATCAAAAGAACAAGTAAATAACATTTTAGCACAAACATGAGGTTTGTGTGCATAGATAATATACAAATACAGAAAGTGAATTGTGTCCAAAATTATAAGAGCCGTTCCTACTAAAAAATGTATCATTCTACTTTTAGTTACCAATTTTTTTTATTTAAAAATGAAGACATCTGATATTATTCACAAATATACATGGACTGTTCAAGTACTTCATAATAAATCTACATTTTCTGTGCTGCCAAGTCCAAAGTACTGTTTTTGCTATCTCCGGTATCTGTATTTTACTTATAAAGGAAGAAGTCTGCGTTTATATTAAGAATATGTAGTTTTGGAATACTGTAACACTTGCAGATATATTTGTAAATGTTAATAGTAACTGTTTGAAGGACTTTTTATAACTTATGATGACAATTTTATTACTTGTACGTGTTCTACTGCAACTTTTACGATACACTCTGCATTATCTTTCTGGCTCTCTTTTTTTCTGCTTTTATATAAACAGTCAGAAATGTTTTTTTGTTGCCCTTAGATATGACACACAACTGGTTTATGTTTATTATTGTAGAGTTACGTCCTAGGGCAGTGACAAGAAATGTAAATGCACATGCAGAGAGGCTTCCTCTATGGATAACCAATTACTAATAATTCTATTTCCTAATACATAGGTAAAGCTATATATATATATATATATATGTATATATATATGAACCAATAATGATAAAGTCATAGGCAGGTGAACAGACACTTTAAATAGTGCAACATCTGAGTTTTTTAAAGTTTGCCTTAGGGTTCATCATTTATATACAGTTAGGGCACCAAATGATATTTTCTAACATTTTATGTAACAGAAACTAAGGGTAAAATGGAAACAACACAAAACATTGCTTTTACCAATTTCAGATTGTTCATGTCGGACATATGCTTCTGCATCAACTTAAAGGCCCAATATATTAAACTCATCTTGCATTTGTAGTACAATAAACTGTAGACCTTTTCTCTAACGTCCTAAGTGGATGCTGGGGACTCCGTAAGGACCATGGGGATTAGCGGCTCCGCAGGAGACTGGGCACAACTATAAAGAAAGCTTTTAGACTACTGGTGTGCACTGGCTCCTCCCACTAAGACCCTCCTCCAGACCTCAGTTAGATTCTTGTGCCCGGCCGAGCTGGATGCACACTAGGGGCTCTCCTGAGCACCTAGAAAGTATATTTAGGTTTTTTATTTTCAGTGAGATCTGCTGGCAACAGACTCACTGCAGCGAGGGACTAAGGGGAGAAGAAGCGAACCTACCTAACAGGTGGTAGTTTGGGCTTCTTAGGCTACTGGACACCATTAGCTCCAGAGGGATCGACCGCATGACCCGACCTTGGTGTTCGTTCCCGGAGCCGCGCCGCCGTCCCCCTTACAGAGCCAGAAGCACGAAGAAGGTCCGGAAAATCGGCGGCAGAAGACTTCAGTCTTCACCAAGGTAGCGCACAGCACTGCAGCTGTGCGCCATTGCTCCTCATGTACACCTCATACTTCGGTCACTGATGGGTGCAGGGCGCTGGGGGGGGGGGGGGGCGCCCTGAGGGCAATAAATAACACCTTGGCTGGCAAAATATACATCATATATAGTCCCAGAGGCTATATAGATGTAAATTACCCCTGCCAGTATCACAGAAAAAGCGGGAGAAAGTCCGCCGAAAAGGGGGCGGGGCTTCTCCCTCAGCACACTGGCGCCATTTTTCCCTCACAGTTCCGCTGGAAGGAAGCTCCCTGGCTCTCCCCTGCAGTCTGAGAATACTACAGAAGGGCAAAAAAGAGAGGGGGGGGGGCACTAAATTTAGGCGCAGTATAGATATATATATATGTAATATATATATAAAAAGCAGCTATAGGGAAAACACTCATTGATAGTGGGATCCCAGTGTTATATAGCGCTCTAGTGTGTGCTGGCATGCTCTCTCTCTGTTTCCCCAAAGGGCTTTGTGGGGTCCTGTCCTCTGTCAGAGCATTCCCTGTGTGTTTGCGGTGTGTCGGTACGGCTGTGTCGACATGTTTGATGAGGAGGCTTATGTGGAGGCGGAGCAGATGCCTGTAAATGTGATGTCACCCCCTGCGGGGTCGACGCCTGAGTGGATGGTGCTGTGGAAGGAATTACGTGATAGTGTCGACTCCTTACATAAAAGGTTTGACGACATACCTAATGTGGGACAGCCGGCTTCTCAGCCTGTGCCTGCCCAGGCGTCTCAAAAACCATCAGGGGCTCTAAAACGCCCGCTACCTCAGATGGTTGACACAGATGTCGACACGGATACTGACTCCAGTGTCGACGACGAAGAGACTAATGTAACTTCCAGTAGGGCCACACGTTACATGATTGAGGCAATGAAAAATGTGTTGCACATTTCTGATGTTACCCCCGGTACCACAAAAAAGGGTATAATGTTTGGAGAGAAAAAACTACCAGTAGCTTTTCCTCCATCTGAAGAGTTAAATGAAGTGTGTGAAGAAGCGTGGGCTTCCCCTGATAAAAAGATGGTAATTTCTAAGAGGTTACTAATGGCGTACCCTTTCCCGCCAGAGGATAGGTCACGCTGGGAAACATCCCCTAGGGTGGATAAAGCGCTCACACGCTTGTCAAAGAAGGTGGCACTACCGTCTCCGGATACGGCCGCCCTGAAGGAATCTGCTGATAGAAAGCAGGAGGCTATCCTGAAATCTATATATACACACACAGGTGTGATACTGAGACCGGCTATAGCTTCAGCCTGGATGTGCAGCGCTGCTGCTGCGTGGTCAGATTCCCTGTCAGAAAATATAGATACCCTAGACAGGGACATTATTTTGCTGAACGTAGAGCATATAAAAGACGCACTTTTATACATGAGGGATGCACAGAGGGATATTTGCCGGCTGGCATCCAAAATTAGTGCAATGTCCATTTCTGCCAGGAGAGGGTTATGGACTCGGCAGTGGACAAGTGATGCAGATTCCAAACGACACATGGAAGTTCTGCCTTATAAGGGTGAGGAATTGTTCGGGGATGGTCTCTCGGACCTCGTTTCCACAGCAACAGCTGGGAAGTCTACATTTTTGCCCCATGTTCCCTCACAAGCAAAGAAAGCACCGTATTATCAGGTACAGTCCTTTCGGCCCAATAAGGGCAAGCGGGTTAAAGGCGCGTCCTTTCTGCCCAGAGGCAGAGGTAGAGGGAAAAAGCTGCAGCATACAGCCAGTTCCCAGGAGCAAAAGTCCTCCCCCGCTTCCTCTAAGTCCACAGCATGACGCTGGGGCTCCACAGGCAGAGCCAGGTACGGTGGGGGCCCGTCTCAAGCATTTCAGTAAGCAGTGGGCTCGCTCACGGGTGGATCCCTGGATCCTTCAAATAGTATCTCAGGGGTACAAACTGGAATTCGAGACGTCTCCCCCCCGCCGTTTCCTCAAATCTGCCTTGCCAACCACTCCCTCCGGCAGGGAGGCAGTGTTACAGGCAATTCAAAAGCTGTATTCACAACAAGTGATAGTAAAGGTGCCCCTACTTCAACAAGGAAGGGGTTACTATTCCACAATGTTTGTGGTACCGAAACCGGACGGTTCGGTGAGACCCATTTTAAATTTGAAATCCTTGAACACATATATTAAAAAAATTCAAGTTCAAGATGGAATCGCTCAGGGCGGTTATTGCGAGCCTGGACGAGGGAGATTACATGGTATCGCTGGACATCAAGGATGCTTACCTACATGTCCCCATTTACCATCCTCACCAGGAGTACCTCAGGTTTGTGGTACAAGATTGTCATTACCAATTCCAGACGTTGCCGTTCGGTCTCTCCACGGCTCCGAGGGTCTTTACCAAGGTAATGGCGGAAATGATGATACTCCTTCGAAGGAGGGGAGTTTTAATTATCCCGTACTTGGACGATCTCCTGATAAAGGCGAGGTCCAGAGAGCAGTTGTTGGTAGGGGTAGCACTATCTCGGGAAGTGCTACAACAGCACGGCTGGATTCTAAACATTCCAAAGTCACAGCTGGTCCCTACGACACGCCTGCTGTTCCTAAGGATGGTTCTGGACACAGAACAGAGAAAAAGTGTTTCTCCCGGAGGAGAAGGCCAAGGAGCTGTCATCTCTAGTCAGAGGCCTCCTAAAACCAAAACAGGTGTCGGTGCATCACTGCACGCGGATCCTGGGAAAAATGGTAGCTTCCTACGAAGCGATTCCATTCGGCAGGTTTCATGCAAGAACCTTTCAGTGGGACCTGTTGGACAAGTGGTCCGGATCGCATCTTCAGATGCATCGTCTGATAACCCTGTCTCCAAGGACAAGGGTGTCTCTGCTGTGGTGGCTGCAGAGTGCTCATCTTCAAGAGGGCCGCAGATTCGGCATACAGGACTGGGTCCTGGTGACCACGGATGCCAGCCTTCGAGGCTGGGGAGCAGTCACACAGGGAAGAAACTTCCAAGGACTATGGTCAAGTCAGGAGACTTCCCTGCACATAAATATTCTGGAACTAAGGGCCATTTACAATGCCCTAAGTCAGGCAAAACCCCTGCTTCAAAACCAGCCGGTACTGATCCAGTCAGACAACATCACGGCAGTCGCACATGTAAATCGACAGGGCGGCACGAGAAGCAGGACGGCGATGGCAGAAGCCACAAGGATTCTCCGATGGGCGGAAAATCACGTGTTAGCACTGTCAGCAGTGTTCATTCCGGGAGTGGACAACTGGGAAGCAGACTTCCTCAGCAGGCACGACCTCCACCCGGGAGAGTGGGGACTTCATCCAGAAGTCTTTCAAATGATTGTAAACCAGTGGGAAAAACCACAGGTGGACATGATGGCGTCCCGCCTAAACAAAAAGCTAGAAAAATATTGCGCCAGGTCAAGAGACCCGCAGGCGATAGCTGTGGACGCTCTGGTAACACCGTGGGTGTACCGATCGGTTTATGTGTTCCCTCCTCTTCCTCTCATACCAAAGGTACTGAGGATAATAAGGAGAAGAGGAGTAAGAACTATACTCATTGTTCCGGATTGGCCAAGAAGAGCGTGGTATCCGGAACTTCAAGAAATGATGTCAGAGGACCCATGGCCTCTACCGCTCAGACAGGACCTGCTGCTGCAGGGGCCCTGTCTGTTCTAAGACTTACCGCGGCTGCGTTTGACAGCATGGCGGTTGAACACCGGATCCTGAAGGAAAAGGGCATTCCGGAGGAAGTCATTCCTACGCTGATAAAAGCCAGGAAAGAAGTAACCGCGAACCGTTATCACCGCATATGGCGAAAATATGTTGCGTGGTATGAGGCCAGGAAGGCCCCAACGGAAGAATTTCAGCTGGGCCGGTTCCTGCACTTCCTACAGTCAGGGGTGACTATGGGCCTTAAATTGGGTTCCATTAAGGTCCAGATTTCGGCTCTATCGATTTTCTTCCAGAGAGAATTGGCTTCACTACCTGAAGTTCAGACTTTTGTTAAGGGAGTGCTGCATATTCAGCCCCCTTTTGTGCCTCCAGTGGCACCTTGGGATCTCAACGTGGTGTTGGATTTCCTAAAGTCACATTGGTTTGAGCCACTGAAAACCGTGGATTTAAAATATCTCACGTGGAAAGTGGTCATGTGGTTGGCCTTGGCTTCGGCCAGGCGTGTTTCAGAATTGGCGGCTTTGTCATGTAAAAGCCCTTATCTGATTTTCCATATGGATAGGGCAGAATTGAGGACTCGTCCCCAGTTTCTCCCCAAAGTGGTATCAGCTTTTCATCTGAACCAACCTATCGTGGTGCCTGCGGCTACGAATGACTTGGAGGCTTCCAAGTTGTTGGATGTAGTCAGGGCCCTAAAAATTTATGTTTCCAGGACAGCTGGAGTCAGGAAGACTGACTCGCTTTTTATCCTGTATGCGCCCAACAAGTTGGGTGCACCTGCTTCTAAGCAGACTATTGCTCGCTGGATCTGTAGTACGATTCAGCTTGCACATTCTGCGTCTGGACTGCCGCATCCTAAATCGGTAAAAGCCCATTCCACAAGGAAAGTGGGCTCTTCTTGGGCGGCTGCCCGAGGGGTCTCGGCTCTTCAACTTTGCCGAGCTGCTACTTGGTCAGGGGCAAACACGTTTGCAAAATTCTACAAATTTGATACCCTGGCTGAGGAGGACCTTGAGTTCTCTCATTCGGTGCTGCAGAGTCATCCGCACTCTCCCGCCCGTTTGGGAGCTTTGGTATAATCCCCATGGTCCTTACGGAGTCCCCAGCATCCACTTAGGACGTTAGAGAAAATAAGAATTTACTCACCGGTAATTCTATTTCTCATAGTCCGTAGTGGATGCTGGGCGCCCATCCCAGGTGCGGATTGTCTGCAATACTTGTATATAGTTATTGCTTAACTAAAGGGTTATTGTTGAGCTATCTGTTGAGAGGCTCAGTTGTTATCATGCTGTTAACTGGGTATTGTATCACGTGTTATATGGTGTGATTGGTGTGGCTGGTATGAGTCTTACCCGGGATTCAAAATCCTTCCTAATTGTGTCAGCTCTTCCGGGCACAGTATCCTAACTGAGGTCTGGAGGAGGGTCTTAGTGGGAGGAGCCAGTGCACACCAGTAGTCTAAAAGCTTTCTTTATAGTTGTGCCCAGTCTCCTGCGGAGCCGCTAATCCCCATGGTCCTTACGGAGTCCCCAGCATCCACTACGGACTATGAGAAATAGAATTACCGGTGAGTAAATTCTTATTTTCTATGATATGTTGTTAGTGATACATGTATTATCCTGTGTACAGGTATGGGACCTTTTATCCAGAATCCTTGGTACTCTCTGTATAAGATACTGCATTAATCCAGCCCCCCCCCCCCCCCTCAGTGAGGCAGTTCTGATCCTCCCCTTGTGCTTTTTTTTTTTTTGTTTTTTTCTGCAGTATTATTGGCCACAGTGCAGCCCAGTCCCCAGCTCCAGAAAGTTCCTGACAAACACAGAGGGGAGGCTGAGGTCATAGCGGCCTCATCTCTGGCTTCTCCCTGACTGTAGTTCCAGAAGAGTGCTGCAAATTTGGTGAGTTTTGACTATAAAAATGAGTAGAATAATACAAAGATTACATTTATAAGCTAATAAATATCTTTGTATTATTCTAAGTTTGCATAGTAAAACTCTGGAGTATGATGGGTAAGGCTCTGCCTCTCCTCCACTGTACGTCACAGTAAAAAACTAGAGACAAAGGGCTAATGGATCTGCACTATATGGCATAAAATAACCACACCAATCTAGCGTGTCTACTGATAATCGCTCAGTTGCGACTGCCTTTGAATCAGGCCTTGGGTTCCTTTCAAAATCGCTCCTGCACTTGCAAATCTATGGGTATACTGCTGGATAAATGTCCTGCTGTCCACCAGTTGAATGAAAGCAGTTGCTGTAGGTAAGTGGGTCATCTGATGGAGAGGTTTTCACACTGATTTACATACAGGGTCGCTGCAGTCAGTGGTGGTTTTCTGTAAGAGATGGTCCCCTAATTTTGACCACCATTTGTATAATGAGCATCCCTATCATTAAATGGTTTTATCGAGAGGCAAAATAATGAGTGTTGGCAATCATCTACTTTCTATTTTTACTAAACCTATCTGGCCCCAGAAAACATCCCATACCAACACATAGGCCCTCATTCTGAGTTGATCGCTCGCTGGCTATTTTTTGCAGAGCAGCGATCAGATAGTTGCCGCCTCTAGGGGAGTGTATTTTCGCTTTGCAAGTGTGTAAACGCTTGTGCAGCCGAGCGGGACGAAAAAGTTTTTTGCAGTTTCTGAGTAGCTCTGGACTTACTCAGCCCTTGCGATCACTTCAGTCTGTCTGGTCCCGGAATTGACGTCAGACACCCGCCCTGCAAACGCAGTTGACACCCATAAACGCCCTCTTTCTGTCAATCTCCTTGCGATCGGTTGTGCGAATGGATTCATCGCTAGAAGCATTGCACAGCAACGATGCTGTTTGTACCCGTACGACGCGCGTGCACATTGCGGTGCATGCGCAGTAGTAACCTGATCGCTGCGCTGCGAAAAACGGCAGCGAGCGATCAACTCGGAACGAGGGCCATCATTTCCACTAAATAATATATAAAGCTATAGGGTGTATGATAGTATGCTGATATGCTGAATAATGACAAACCCACATTACATTCTAGATCCCAACTAATATATATGCAGTTTCCATATATTACTAATATTTAATTTTTTAGATCTTTATTTCTTTCAGGTCTATACCAGAGGATTAATTCAACATTATACATCAATCTTTGTATCCTGCCATATTGTCAGCCATCCTATATTAGGTATATTATACAGTTCTTATTTATCCCTCTGTGATCTTGCTGAATCTCAATTCTTTATTTTTTCATCAAGATCAAATCCTCCATTTGATTGTGCATAAGGTGACTCCATTTTGTCTTCCACCTCAATTGGTTTTCCACATACTCGGATCTTTTTGTAAATCTGGTAGACTAGGAGTAAAAAGTTTTTAGATGTTAACCGTGATTTATAGGTAAAGCTATAGATAGATGTTAACACTGATTCTCAATTTCAATGACTATCAGATTTAATAACAATACATATCTTAATTTAATTAAGGATTACCCCTCTTATGGGGTCAATCCAATTCCCTGCAAATTATTATTACTATCCTTTATTTCTGCAGCGGGGTACACTGGTATCCCACAGGGAATAACATCGGGGTGTAGAGTTGGATCTTGATCCAGGGCACCAACAGGCTAAAGCTTTGACTGTTCCCAGGATGCACTGCACCGCCTCTCTATAGCCCCGTCTCCAGGCACTGGAGCTCAGTTTGTAAGTTGGTGCCTGCAGTGCAGGTTACTAACAGGTGGGGCTGCGTTAGGCATCCCTGAAAATAGCTTTTTTAGAAGACTTCAAGGGCCACAGCACTTTCTATGTCTTTGATATACTGTGCTGTGGCTCCATCACCTCCCTCAGCGGCGCTGCATACTCCCGCGGCCTGGTTCCTGGGTACTTGCAGCGGACACACACCGGTTTTCTTCAGGCACACCACCGCTGTTATTCTCCAGGATCGCGTGGCTGCACTTGAAGGGGGGAGGTAAGGTAAATTGCGATACGGTCGCGGTCCCAGGAGACAGACCGCGCCGCTGGCATGGACACTGTGTTGCACAGGGACCCCACTATATCCACCAGGGCGAGGAGCACAGGTCGGATTTATTAAAATCCATTTGCAAAAGGCTCCATAGTACGCGGTGCTGTAGTCCAGCAGAGGAGATAAGGCGCTGACCTGTAGCCCCTCCGCCAGCTCTGGGCGCCATCTACTGCTGGTGTTCCCGCCCTGGAGCTGCATCTTTCTCCCTCACTCCCTGAAGAGATTTTGGTGCCATTACATAGCTGGGCTGATCTCCAGGACTGCTGTGCACTGTCTCCTCTGTAAAGCCGCCTGTATCATCAGCGCTGTGCATTTACAGACACTTAAGTATTCTACATGTCATTTTAGACAGTGTTAGTTAAGAACAAGTGTACTGCTATCTGAATATTTAGTACAAGTATTCTGTGATATACATCCAGTGTTTACTGTGCAATGTTATATCTGTATACATACATATCTATGTGTAATTACTAGTCCAGTGCAGTTTAATTGTTATATGTGTTAATTCCTGCATTGTACCTGTGACTGAGTGTGGCTGTAGCTACTGTGTGGATTCCACTCTTGTGTATCACACATTTGCTATCACTATATTCTGTACCCTGGGGAACTAGGTGCATCAGGGTCTCATATAATATATAGTGCTACACAGGGTATACTGTTTGCATTTCTTACTGTGTTTTCTCTAACGTCCTAGAGGATGCTGGGACTCCGTAAGGACCATGGGGATAGACGGGCTACACAGGAGACATGGGCACTTTAAGAAAGACTTTGACTCTGGGCGTGCACTGGCTCCTCCCTCTATGCCCCTCCTCCAGACCTCAGTTTGATACTGTGCCCAGTGGAGACTGGGTGCATTTCAGGAGCTCTCCTGAGTTTCCTGTAAGAAAGCATTTTTGTTAGGTTTTTTATTTTCAGGGAGCCTGCTGGCAACAGACTCCCTGCATCGAGGGACTGAGGAGAGAGAAACAGACCCACTTCTCTGAGTTCAGGGCTCTGTTTCTTAGGCTACTGGACACCATTAGCTCCAGAGGGATCGGTACGCAGGTCTCACCCTCGCCGTCCGTCCCAGAGCCGCGCCGCCGTCCTCCTCGCAGAGCCGGAAGAAAGAAGCCGGGTGAGTATGTGAGGAAAAGACCCATCTGAGGCGGCAGAAGACACTTGAATCTTCACTGAGGTAACGCACAGCACTGCAGCTGTGCGCCATTGCTCCCCTTCACCTCACACACTCCGGTCACTGTAAGGGTGCAGGGCGCAGGGGGGGGCGCCCTGGGCAGCAATATAAACCTCTCTTATGGCACAGATGTATATATACACATGTACAGCTGGGCACTGTACATGCATAAAAAGAGCCCCTGCCATGTATTGAAAAAATTGAGCGGGACAGAAGCCCGCCGCCGAGAGGGCGGGGCTTCTCCCTCAGCACTCACCAGCGCCATTTTTCTCCACAGCACCGCTGAGAGGAAGCTCCCTGGACTCTCCCCTGCTTGACACACGCTGACAGAGGGTTTTAAAGTAGAGGGGGGCACATAATTGGCGCAGATACATAAAACAGCGCTGCTGGGTAAACATTAATTTACTGTGTTATTCCTGGGTCATATAGCGCTGGGGTGTGTGCTGGCATACTCTCTCTCTGTCTTCAGAAAAGAGCTTCCCTGTGTATGTGTGGTGTGTCGGTACGTGTGTGTCGACATGTCTGAGGTTGAGGGCTCACCTAAGGAGGAGGGGGAGTTTATGAATGTTAGGTCTCCGTCAGCGGTGCCGACGCCGGACTGGATAGATATGTGGAATGTTTTAAGTGCAAATGTTAATTTATTGCACAAAAGGCTAGACAAAGCCGAAGCTGGGGCACAGTCAGGTAGTCAACCCATGCCTGTCCCTATGTCGCCGGGACCTTCGGGGTCTCAGAAGCGCCCACTATCCCAAATAGTTGACACAGATACCGACACGGATTCAGACTCCAGTGTCGATTACGATGATACAAAATTACAGCCAAAGGTGGCTACAGGTATTCGATATATGATTATCGCAATAAAAGATGTGTTGCATATCACTGAGGAACCCCCTGTCCCTGACACGAGGGTACACATGTATAAAGGAAAGTAACCTGAGGTCTCCTTTCCCTCCTCACATGAGCTGAATGAAGTATGTGAAAAAGCGTGGGAAACTCCAGACAAAAAACTGCAGATTCCCAAAAGGATCCTAACAGCGTATCCTTTCCCGTCGCAGGACAGAATACGGTGGGAATCCTCCCCTAGGGTGGACAAGGCCTTGACACACTTATCAAAAAAGATAGCGCTTCCATCCCAAGATACGGCTACCCTCAAGGATCCTGCTGACCGCAAGCAGGAGGTTACCCTGAAGTCCATTTACACACATTCTGGTACGTTACTCAGAATGGCTATTGCGTCGGCCTGGGTTTGTAGTGCTGTAGCAGCATGGACAGATTCCTTATCAACGGATATTGAGACTCTTGATAAGGATACCATTTTATTGACCCTAGGGCATATAAAAGATGCAGTCTTGTATATGAGGGATGCTCAAAGAGACATTAGTTAACTGGGTTCCAGGATAAACGCTATGTCTATTTCTGCTAGGCGTGTCTTATGGACCCGACAGTGGACTGGTGATGCCGACTCCAAGAGACATATGGAGTTGTTGCCTTACAAAGGTGAGGAATTGTTTGGAGAGAGACTCTCGGACCTCGTCTCCACGGCTACGGCAGGTAAATCAAATTTTTTGCCATATATTCCCTCACAATCTAAGAAAGCGCCTCATTATCTAATGCAGTCCTTTCGTTCCAATAAAATCAAGAGAGCACGTGGATCGTCCTTTCTTGCCAGAGGTAAGGGCAGAGGGAAAAAGCTGCATAACACAGCTAGTTCCCAGGAACAGAAGTCCTCCCCGGCCTCTGCAAAATCCACCGCATGACGCTGGGGCTCCCCTGAGGGAGTCAGCTCCTGTGGGGGCACGTCTTCGACTGTTCAGCCACGTCTGGGTCCACTCACAGGTGGATCCATGGGCAATAGAAATAGTTTCCCAGGGTTACAAGCTGGAATTCGAAGAAGTGCCTCCTCGCCGGTTTTTCAAATCGGCCCTACCGAAACAACCCCTGGAAAGGGAGATAGTGTTAAATGCGATTCACAAATTGTGTCTTCAACAAGTGGTGGTAGAGGTTCCCCTGCTTCAAATAGGGCAGGGGTACTACTCAACTCTGTTTGTGGTTCCGAAACCGGACGGTTCGGTCAGACCCATTTTAAATTTAAAATCCCTGAACCTTTACTTAAAACGGTTCAAGTTCAAGATGGAATCGCTCAGGGCGGTCATCGCCAGCCTAGAAGGGGGAGATTTTTTTTGTATCTCTGGACATAAAGGATGCATACCTGCATGTCCCCATATATCCTCCTCATCAGGCATACCTGAGATTTGCGGTACAGGATTGTCACTACCAATTTCAGACGATGCCGTTTGGGCTTTCCACGGCCCCGAGAATTTTCACCAAGGTAATGGCGGAAATGATGGTGCTCCTGCGCAAGCAGGGTGTCACGATTATCCCGTACTTGGACGATCTCCTCATAAAAGCGAGATCACGGGAGAAGTTGCTGAACAGCGTATCAATTTTACTGAATGTGTTACAGCGACACGGCTGGATTCTCAATATTCCAAAGTCGCAGCTGAATCCTACAACTCGTATGCCCTTCTTGGGCATGATTCTGGACACAGACCAGAAAAGGGTTTTCTTCCGACGGAAAAAGCGCAGGAACTCATAACTCTAGTCATGAACCTGTTGAAACCAAAACATGTGTCAGTACAACATTGCACTCAAGTTCTGGGAAAGATGGTGGCAACATACGAAGCCATTCCATACGGCAGATTCCATGCAAGGACCTTCCAATTGGACCTATTGGACAAATGGTCCGGGTCGCATCTGCAATTGCATCAGCGGATCACCCTGTCCCCCAGGGCCAGAGTATCTTTCCTGTGGTGGCTAAACAGTGCTCACCTTCTAGAGGGCCGCAGGTTCGGCATTCAGGACTGGATCCTGGTGACCACGGACGCAAGCCTCCGAGGTTGGGGAGCAGTCACACAGGGAAGAAATTACCAAGGACTTTGGTCAAGTCAAGAGACTTGTCTTCACATCAACATCCTGGAACTAAGGGCCATATACAACGCCCTACGTCAAGCGGAGATCTTACTTTGCAATCGACCAGTTCTGATCCAGTCAGACAACATCACCGCAGTAGCTCATGTAAACCGCCAAGGCGGCACAAGGAGCAGAGTGGCAATGGCAGAAGCCACCAGAATTCTTCGCTGGGTGGAGAATCATGTAAGCGCTCTGTCAGCAGTGTTCATTCCGGGAGTGGACAACTGGGAAGCAGACTTCCTCAGCAGACACGATCTGCATCCGGGACAGTGGGGACTTCATCAGGAAGTCTTCGCGCAGATTGCAAGTCGGTGGGGACTACCCCAAATAGACATGATGGCATCCCGTCTCAACAAAAAGCTATAAAGGTATTGCGCCAGGTCAAGAGACCCTCAGGCAGTAGCTGTGGACGCCCTAGTGACACCGTGGGTGTTCCAGTTGGTATATGTGTTTCCACCTCTTCCTCTCATACCCAAGGTGTTGAGGATAATAAGAAAAAGACGAGTGAGAACAATTCTCATTGTTCCAGATTGGCCACGAAGGACCTGGTATCCGGATCTGCAAGAAATGCTCACAGAAGATCCGTGGCCTCTTCCTCTAAGGCAGGACCTGTTACAACAAGGTCCCTGTCTGTTCCAAGACTTACCGCGGCTGCGTTTGACGGCATGGCGGTTGAACGCCGGATCCTAGCGGAAAAAAGGTATTCCGGATGAGGTCATTCTTACGCTAATAAAGGCTAGGAAGGACGTGACGTCTAAACATTATCACCGAATATGGCGAATATATGTTTCTTAGTGTGAGGCCAGGAATGCTCCTACGGAAGAATTCCATCTAGACCGTTTTCTTCACTTCCTACAAACTGGAGTGAATTTGGGCCTAAAATTAGGCTCCATTAAGGTTCAAATTTCGGCCTTATCCATTTTCTTTCAAAAGGAATTGGCCTCTTTACCTGAAGTACAGACTTTTGTGAAGGGAGTACTGCATATTCAGCCTCCTTTTGTACCTCCGGTGGCGCCTTGGGACCTTAACGTGGTGTTAAGTTTCCTTAAGTCACATTGGTTTGTACCACTTAAAACAGTGGATTTGAAATATCTCACTTGGAAGGTGGTCATGTTGTTAGCCTTGGCTTCGGCTAGGCGAGTTTCGGAATTGGCGGCTTTATCACATAAAAGCCCCTATCTGGTTTTCCATATGGATAGAGCGGAGTTGCGGACCCGTCCTCAATTCCTACCTAAGGTGGTCTCATCCTTTCATATGAACCAACTTATTGTTGTGCCTGTGGCTACACGTGACTTGGAGGATTCCGAGTCCCTTGATGTGGTCAGGGCTTTGAAAATCTACGTGGCCAGAACGGCTAGGATCAGAAAAACAGAAGCACTTTGTCCTGTATGCAGCCAACAAGGTTGGCGGCCCTGCTTCAAAGCAGACTATTACTCGCTGGATCTGTAACACGATTCAGCAGGCGCATTCTACGGCAGGATTGCCGTTACCGGAATCGGTTAAGGCCCATTCCACTAGGAAAGTGGGCTCGTCTTGGGCGGCTGCCCATGGGGTCTCGGCACTACAGCTGTGCCGAGCTGCTACTTGGTCGGGGTCAAACACCTTTGCAAAGTTCTATAAATTTGATACCCTGGCTGGGGAGGACCTCCTGTTTGCTCAATCGGTGCTGCAGAGTCATCCGCACTCTCCGGCCCGTTTGGGAGCTTTGGTATAATCCCCATGGTCCTTACGGAGTCCCAACATCCTCAAGGAAGTTAGAGAAAATAAGATTTTAAACCTACCGGTAAATTTTTTTCTCGTAGTCCGTAGAGGATGCTGGGCACCCGTCCCAAGTGCGGACTACTTCTGCAAGACTTGTATATAGTTATTGCTTACATAAGGGTTATGTTATAGTTTCATCGGTTTTGGCCCGATGATATGTTGTTCTTCATACTGTTAACTAGATAGTATATCACGGTGTGATTGGTGTGGCTGCCCTTGGATTCTTGCCCTTGGATTACAAAAATCCTTTCCTTGTACTGTCCGTCTCCTCTGGGCACAGTTTCTCTAACTGAGGTCTGGAGGAGGGGCATTGAGGGAGGAGCCAGTGCACACCCAGAGTCAAAGTCTTTCTTAAAGTGCCCATGTCTCCTGCGGAGCCCGTCTATCCCCATGGTCCTTACGGAGTCCCAGCATCCTCTACGGACTACAAGAAAAAGATTTATCGGTAGGTTTAAAATCTTATTTTTCAGTCACCCCACACCGCTTATATACGCTGTTTGTGCTCTGTATTTACTGTCACAAAAGACGGGATTATTTGCTGGTTTTTGTGTTTGACTATATTGTACTATTACGTCTTAAGGCGATATCCCACTTGATGTCTGCTACACAGGGCGGGACATCCACGGACACTCCTGCATCATGCAGTGCTGTCGTCACGAATTCACAAGTGGGAGAAGTGTTGGCTGCTGTTTCAGGCGCTGGGGGTCATACATCTCCCAGTCCGTCTGTGGCACCTGTGGTCAATCAAGGCCCACCTTGGACAGCTTTTTCAAATATGCTGACTTCGCTTGTAACGCATCTCACGCCCCCTGTGGGGCCTCCTGTGCCATTACAGCCACATATTGTCCCTGTAGTTAATCTGCCATGGGTGGATACTTTGTCTACCCAGTTACAGCAATTAAATCAGACTTTGGTTAGACAAAATTCCACCCCACGTCCCTCTGGGCCAAGGAGTCATCTAAGTGGGCCATTTATTCCTCAGAATCCACTAATATTTCGGATAATACTTCCGATGAAGATGGGGAATATACTGATCTGTCAGACACTGATACAGTTGCTTCTGATGAGGAATCTGCAAACCCAGGTTTACGTTCCTGACCTTGTGGAGGCTATCAAGCTGATTCTCCAAATTGATGATGACGTTGAGACTCCTGTTACATCTAAGAAACCTGATAAGTTTAAACGTCAGAAGGTTGCTAAAGAAGTTTTACCACATTCTGACCTCTTAAATGACATACGTTAGGAATGGTCATCTCCTTGAAAGAAGTTTTCCCTGTCTAAAAAGATGCTAGCTTGTTATCCTATCCCTGCAGAGTTGAGCAACAAGTGGGAAACTCCACCGCCGGTGGACTCTCATGTCGCCCGTCTTGTGGTGTCCTCTACTCTGCCTGTCACCACTGTCACCTCACTGAAGGAACCGACAGATAAGCGTGTGAAGGGTTGCCTGAAGTCTATTTACACTCCTATCGGTGCTGTACATAGACCCACTATGGCGGCCTCTTGGGCGGCAAAAGGAATTGAAGCCTGGGTTCAGGCAATTGAGGAGGAGCTACCTCAGGATTTTTCTGACACAGCCAGACATAATCTGTCGTATATTACCACAGCCTCTCACTATATTCAGGAGGCGGCCTCTGATGCAGGGTTCATGGCAGCCAAGGCTTCTACTACGCTTATCCTGGCTCGCCGGATTCTGTGGTTGAGGTTGTGGAAAGTGGACCTGGACTCTAAAAAGACCTTGGATGTACTCCCTTTCAAGGGAGACATCCTGTTTGGGGAAGATCTGAATAAGATTGTAACTGAGTTGGCGACGGCCAAGACTACGTTTCTCCCAAGTACTAATCCTTCTGCTCAGAAGGCTAAGAGTACCACTTTTCGTTCCTTTCGACCTCCAAGTAAAGCAAAAGGTCAGGCGTACCCGAGACAGGCTCGTACTTCCAAAACCACTGAAGCCAAATCTAAATAATCCTGGGCCGCCCGTCAGCCTGGTTCCAAACAAGACAAGCCTGCTGCATGATGGGGCGGGCCTCCCCCTGGCATTGCTGTTTATTGCTACTTTCTTCAGCCAGACCATATTGGGAGGAGAGCGGCCGCTACTTTGATGTTTGGAAGCGGCGCTTAGAGGTGTGGACTCACGGAGCTTGGAAGTCGGGTAATATCCAGCACAGCAGGCGCCAACGCAGGTGCCGATTCCCGCAGCCAGAGACCGCCTCGATTGGAATTGAGACTCCCCCGTGCCATCAGTACTGGTAGTAGCTACAAGTAAGGCTCCAGTGTGGAGCGGTTCTTTTACAATATTACGTTTCCATGCTGAGCGGCAACATATTGAGGAACTGTTATACAAAGTAACTTTCAAGGATAACATTTGCTGTGTGGGCTCATACTACAGCTGGTATCTGAATCTTTTAAACTGAATACATGGACTGATTTTATATTCGTTTATGACATTATATACACTGCTCAAAAAAATAAAGGGAACACTAAAATAACACATCCTAGATCTGAATGAATTAAATATTCTTATTAAATACTTTATTCTTTACATAGTTGAATGTGCTGACAACAAAATCACACAAAAATTATCAATGGAAATCAAATTTATTAACCCATGGAGGTCTGGATTTGGAGTCACCCTCAAAATTAAAGTGGAAAAACACACTACAGGCTAATCCAACTTTGATGTAATGTCCTTAAAACAAGTCAAAATGAGGCTCAGTAGTGTGTGTGGCCTCCACGTGCCTGTATGACCTCCCTACAACGCCTGGGCATGCTCCTGATGAGGTGGCGGATGGTCTCCTGAGGGATCTCCTCCCAGACCTGGACTAAAGCATCTACCAACTCCTGGACAGTCTGTGGTGCAACGTGGCATTGGTGGATGGAGCGAGACATGATGTCCCAGATGTGCTCAATTGGATTCAGGTCTGGGGAACAGGCGGGCCAGTCCATAGCATCAATGCCTTCGTCTTGCAGGAACTGCTGACACACTCCAACCACATGAGGTCTAGCATTGTCTTGCATTAGGAGGAACGCAGGGCCAACCGCACCAGCATATGGTCTCACAAGAGGTCTGAGGATCTCATCTCTGTACCTAATGGCAGTCAGGCTACCTCTGGCGAGCACATGGAGGGCTGTGAGGCCCCCCAAAGATATGCCACCCCACACCATTACTGATCCACTGCCAAACCGGTCATGCTGGAGGATGTTGCAGGCAGCAGAACGTTCTCCTTGGCGTCTCCAGACTCTGTCACGTCTGTCACATGTGCTCAGTGAGAACCTGCTTTCCTCTGTGAAGAGCACAGGGTGCCAGTGGCGAATTTGCCAATCTTGGTGTTCTCTGGCAAATGCCAAACTTCCTGCACAGTGTTGGGCTGTAAGCACAACCCCCACCTGTGGGCTTCGGGCCCTCATACTACCCTCATGGAGTCTGTTTCTGATCGTTTGAGTAGACACATGCACATTTGTGGCTTGCTGGAGGTCATTTTGCAGGTCTCTGGCAGTGCTCCTCCTGTTCCTCCTTGCACAAAGGCGGAGGTAGCGGTCCTGCTGCTGGGTTGTTGCCCTCCTACGGCCTCCTCCACGTCTCCTGATGTACTGGCCTGTCTCCTGGTAGCGCCTCCATGCTCTGGACACTACGCTGACAGACACATCAAACCTTCTTGCCACAGCTCGCATTGATGTGCCATCCTGGATGAGCTGCACTACCTGAACCACTTGTGTGGGTTGTAGGGAGGTCATACAGGCACGTGGAGGCCACACACACTACTGAGCCTCATTTTGACTTGTTTTAAGGACATTACATCAAAGTTGGATCAGCCTGTAGTGTGTTTTTCCACTTTAATTTTGAGGGTGACTCCAAATCCAGACCTCCATGGGTTAATAAATTTGATTTCCATTGATAATTTTTGTGTGATTTTGTTGTCAGCATATACAACTATGTAAAGAACAAAGTATTTAATAAAAATATTTCATTCATTCAGATCTAGGATGTGTTATTTTAGTGTTCCCTTTATTTTTTTGAGCAGTGTATAACTGTGCACAGAATACGTTATATTCCACCTCCTTAGGAAGTTTATAATATTGTATATGAATATTTGATTGTTAGGTATTTTATTGACCGGTCAAGTTTCTTATTTATGAAATATATTTTTATGTATTAAAATATACAAAATTTATAAATAAGTTTGCTTTATTGGATCTTCAGCCATATTATATATATATATATATTACATATTATATATATATATATATATATATAGCGCAAGAGGGTTTCTGTTTTAGTTTCCTGAAACTTCAGGACAAGATCAAATGCTTCCTCTCTCGCCAGAGAGTGTCGATACACTCAGCGATGCAAGTACAAGGCCTCATGGTGTCCGCTTTCGACATGGTAGAGTACGCTCAATTTCATTCCCGCCCTCTGCAAAGGTTAATACTTTCCAAAGGGATCGGCCTGCCTCATCGGATCAGGTCTCAAATTATCTCTTTGGCTACGGAGGTTCGTCTGTCACTGAGCTGGTGGCTACAGGACCAACAGTTGAGCAGGGGCCGTCCCTTCTGGATTGCCAACTGGGTCCTCCTGACAATGCATGCCAGTCTGCAAGGTTGGGGCGCGGTGTTGGAGCAACACTCTCTCCAGGGTCGGTGGACCAGGGAGGAATCTCTCCTCTTGATAAATATTCTGGAATTGCGGGTAGTGTTCAATGCATTGACACTGGCCCTGCCTCTGGTACAGAACAGGCCTGTTCAAGTACAATCAGACAACGCCACCATGGTGGCATACATAAATCATCAAGGCGGCACTCGAAGCCGCATGGCAGGGATGGAAGTGTCAAAAATTCTCCAATGGGTGGAACGCCATCTGCCAGCCATATCGGCAGTGTTCATTCCGGGAGCCCTCAACTGGGAAGCAGACTTCCACAGTCGTCGGGACGTGCACGCCGGATAGTGGAGTCTTCATCCCAAAGTCTTTCAACTCCTAGTGGACAAATGGGGCCTACCAGAAGTAGACCTGATGGCATCTCAACACAATCACAAGGTTCCGGTCTTCGGAGCATGGACAAGGGATCTTCAAGCAGCATTCGTGGACACACTGGAAATTCCATGGAACTTTCGGCTGCCATACGTGTTCCCTCCAGTGTCAGTCCTGCCCAGGGTAATACGGAAGTTCAAGCAAGAAGAAGGAATACTATTTCTAGTCGCTCCAGCGTGGCCCAGACGGCATTGGTTCTCAGACCTGAAGGGTCTATCGATCGAACATCCTCTTCTACTTCCTCAACGCCCAGACCTCCTCGTTCAGGGCCCTTGTGTCTACCCAGACCTGCCCGGACTAGCTTTGATGGCGTGGCTCTTGAAGCATCACTCCTGAGAGCAAAAGGATTTTCTGAGGCGGTTATTCAAACTATGTTGAAAGCCCGTAAACCAGCTTCGGCTCAGATTTATTACAGGGTCTGGAATTCTTACTTCACATGGTGTGCTGCTAAGAATTATGATGCACATACGTTCAAAACTTCCAGACTTTTGGCTTTTCTACAACAAGGCCTAGACTTGGGCCTTCGTCTGGCCTCCCTCAAGGTTCATATTTCTACCTTGTCGGTGTGGTTTCAGAGAAAAATTGTGTCTCTTCCTGATGTTCACATTTTCTGTTCTACGGATTCAGCCTTCCTATGTCCCTCCTGTGACTCAATGGGATCTGTCTGTCATCTTAAATGCCCTGCAAGAGTCTCCATTTGAACCTCTTGAGTCTGTGGTCCTTAACTGCCTTACGCTTAAGGTCGTATTTCTGTTGGCTATTGCCTCTGCTAGGAGTGTGTCGGACTTAGGCGCTTTGTCCTGTCGCCCACCCTGGTTATCTACCTGAGGTGGTATCTTTTCACCTTAACCAGGAGATTGTGGTTCCGGCCTTCAACTCTTCTGGTCTATCTTCCAAAGAAAAATCTTTGGATGTGGTACGGTCTCTCTGTGTTTATGTGGAGAGGATTACCTCCATCAGGTTCCCCTTTTGTACTTTTTGGTTTTCACAAACGTGGCTGGCCTGCGAATAAGCAGACCTTGGCCAGATGGATTAGAATGGTGATTGCACAATGCTTATATCAAGGCCCATTCTACTCGGTCTGTTGGCCCTTCTTAGCTGGGCCGCGTCCCTGGAACAATTGTGCAAGGCGGCTACGTTGTCCACTGTGAACACGTTCATTAGGTTCTATGCCTTCGATACTTCCGCCTCCTAGGATGCTTCCTTTGGATGCCGGGTTCTTGTGCCCGCTACAGTGCGTCTCCTCCCATGAGGAACTGCTTTAGGACATCCCCGATGTTATTCCCTGTGGGATACCAGTGTACCCCGCTGCAGAAAAGGAGATTTATGGTAGACGTACCATGGTTAAATCTCTTTCTGCGAGGTACACTGGATTCCACAGGGCGCCCACCTGACGCACTTCGCTTATTTGGGTTTGTATGGCATTAGCCGCTGGTACCTTCTCCTGTCGTGAGAATGTGGTTCTATGTGACTAACATCTACCGTCTCTCTTACCTGCTACTGCATTGGACTGGTTAACAAAACTGAGCTCCAGTTCCTGGAGGCGGGGCTATAGAGGAGGCGGTGCAGTGCATCCTAGGAACAGTCAAAGCTTTAGCCTGTTGGTGCCTCGGATCAAGATCCTAATCTACACCCGATGTTATTCCCTGTGGTATCCAGTGTACCTCACAGAAAGAGATTTAACAATGAAAAGTCTACCATAAATCTCCTTTTATATGGCGCCACAAGGGATCTGCAGCACCCATAGCATAGCACATAATCAAATGAGCAAACAGAAAACAGCACTTACAGTTCAAGACAATATAGGACAGGTATAAAAAACCAGGGGTTAGGTGCCATCAAAGGGAGTATGGGAGTATAAGATAGTGTAAGTAAGAAAAGGAAAGGCACATGAGGAAAGAAGTTCCCGCTCTTGAGAGCTTACAATCTAAAAGGTGAGGGGCTAACAGACTGGGGTGACACAGAAGGGGTAGACAACATAGACAAGAGGGTTAGGAGGAGAGTTGGCTGGGTTTGGTGAAGAAGTGGGTCTTGAGAGCCCGACTGAAGTTTTATAGAGAGATGGAGAGTCGGCTAGGGAGAGGTAGAGAATTCCAGAGATAGGGAGCAGCACGTGCAAAATCTTGTAATTAAGAGAGATGGCATGCATTAGCAGAGCGAAGAGGGCGGGTGGGAATGTAAAGAGAGATAAGGTCAGAGATGTAAGAGGGAGAAGAGTAGGTGAGGGCTTTGTAGGCGAGTGTGAGAAGCTTAAATTGGAGTCTGAATGGGAAGGGTAGCCAGTGATGGTCCTGCAAGAGAGGGGATGAGGATGTAGTACGTTTGGTGAGGAAGATGAGATGGGCAGCAGCATTGAGGATAGATTGAAGTGGAGAGAGGCATTTTTGAGGGAGGCCAGATAGTAGGAGATTGCAGTAATCAAATCTGAAGATGACCAGTGAGGGGGTCAGGGTCTTAGTAGCATCCTGGGTGAGAAAGGGTCTTATCCTGGAGATGTTTTTGAGATGGAAACAGCAGGTTTGTGAGAGGTACTGAATGTGTGGTTTGAAGAAGAGGGAGAAGTTAAGTATTACTCCAAGACATCACACTTGGGGACTAGAGGAGAAAGTTGTGACATCAATGGATAATGAAATTGTGGGAGGTGAGGTTATGCGGGAGGGAGGGAAGATGATCAGCTCAGTCTTAGACATGTTAAGTTTAAGAAAGCGCTGGGACATCCAGGAGGAGATCGTAGAGAGACAGTTGGAGATACGAGTGAGGAGAGCAGGGGAGAGGTCAGGGGAGGAAAGGTAGATTTGAGTATTATCAGCATAGAGATGATATTTTAAGTCAAAAGAGCCAATGAGTTCACCTAAGGTAGATGTGTAGAGAGAGAAAAGGAGAGGCCCAAGAACAGAACCTTGGGGCACACCTACTGGTAGAGGAAGTGGGGGAGAGGTGGAGTCATGAGAGTAGACAGAGAAGGAACGGTCAGAAAGGTAGGAGACAGCCAGGAGAGAGTAGTATCACGCAAACCAAGGGAGTAAAGGATTTGCAGGAGGACAGGGTGGTCTACAGTGTCAAAAGCAGCAGAGAGGTCAAGGAGAATAAGCAGAGAGTAGCGGCCCCTGGATTTAGCAGCAAGGAGGTCATTGCAGACTTTCGTGAGGGCAGTTTCAGTGGAGTGCTGAGGATGGAAACCAGACTGGAAAGGGTCAAGCAGTGAATAGGAAAAAAGAAAGACAGCAAGGTGGTTGTAGACAATATGCTCAAGGAGTTTGGAAGCAAAAGGGAGAAGAGAGATAGGTCGGTAGTTGGAGAGATTGGTTGCATCAAGGGTAGGTGTTTTAAGAATAGGGGAGACAAGTGCATGCTTCAAGGCAGAAGGGACAGTGCATGATGAGAGTGAGAGATTGAGTAGATGGCCAAGATGGGAACAGGCAGAAGAAGAGAGGAGGCGGGAGGAAATAGGGAGGTGGAGGGGGTTGAGGACTGGATGAGGACCATGACTTCCTCTCCAGATACAGGGAAGAAGGATGTCAGACTTGGTAGGAGGGAAGGAGAGGGGGGGTTGGGAAATGGAGGATGGGGGTTGCTCAGGCTCTGGTGGGATGTTATGTCCTGACGAATGGAGTCAATTTTGGATGTGAAGTAGGTGGCAAAGTCAAGAGCAGAAATTGAAGAGGGGAGTTAAGGCGGGGGTGGGCAGAGGAGCGAGTTGACAGTGGCAAGGAGGCGCCGGTGGTTTGAGGATTGGGAGGAGATGAAGTTTTTGAAGTAAGATTGTTTAGAGAGGATAAGGGCAGCAAAGTAGGATGAGAGCATAAATTTGTAGTGGAGAAAGCCGGCCTTAGAGCGTGATTTCCTCCACTGTCGCTCAGCGGTCCGTGAGCATTTTTGCAGATATCTGGGTATTTGGTGTGCCAGGGTTGAGGTGTCGATCTGCCAGGGTGAATAGTGGTTGTTGGGGTGACAGAGTCAAGAGCAGAGGTAAGGGATGCATTGTATAGGGCAGTAGCTTGTTCAGGGCAGGAAAGAGAGAGAATAGGAGAGAAGTGTGAGTCAAACAGGGAGGATAGGGAAGTGGTGTCAATAGCCTCAATGTTACGCTTTGTGATGGTAGTCTTATGTCAAATAAATTACGGGTGCTAGTCAGAGGGATTCAGCGCGACAGCAGCCGCACTTTATGGCTGCCTGAACTTGCATTTGGACTGAAATCAGGCCTCGCGTGGTGGGAGATGCTGTGCCGTTGCCGGTGTTGAACTGCTGCAACAACTGGCACCCTTCGTCCGGAATTGGGTTGACCCCTTAAACTACAGATGTGCTAGTTCTTATTCAATATATTGCACTTCCTTATCATTCCATATCATAGTAATAAAAAATGCCATGCAAACAGATGTGTGCACATACACCTATTCTCAAATCCACAGATTACGCAATTAAACTGTGCCATACATCTTTCCACGCAGTTTTGTATCAAATAACTTATTTGCACTATGGTTGTAACAAAAGTACAACGCACAAACAAGTACCCAGAACACTACTGCTGGCTTTGAATGCAGCGGCGGTGTGCAACTCAGATACTAACTTGTGAAAAAAACAACATAGGACCAATATGAGTGAGTCGAACCATGCATCCTGCCAAGCACTCTTGTGCTGTACCTGTGACTTTATATCGTCTCAATTGCAACAAAAATCAGAATCCTAAGCAACCTGTACACTATAAATGGCTTTGGATGCAGCTGTGATGTGACACAAACGCTATATTAAGACACAAGTACGAAAGTCAGAAAATCCCTAACCCCTAGCGAAATGTCTCATTTCATATAGCGCAAAAAGGATGGGTAGACAATGGCCGGGATGTAATAAAGTCCGAATTCAGCGGCCATGCGGGATGCCGGCTGAACTCTGACTTTCTTTTAAAGGGGCAATCATGTACAAGGCTAAGCCATGCCTTATACTGTAAATGATTGCCCCTTTAATAAAAACTTCAGAGTTCGGCCAGCATCCCGCGTGGCCGCTGAACTCACTACATCCCGGCCCTAGTCTGTACTGTATTTTCTACTCCTTTATTAAAAAACATAAATAATAACTCTTTACCTGTTTTGTGTAGACTCACCTATTAAGAACAGAACAGCTATCAGAATTTGGAAGATACTGTATATCAGTGGGAAAGTGAATATCAATCCCAGCTGCTGAGGTGTAAATGAGAGTTGTACAATGGTAGAGCATAACTGCGTGTTCTGCATTCCCGTTTCCAGCGCCACTGTGCGACACCTATGTTATAAATGAACACACTTCATTTCTAATAGCTTCATATAAAAGTGATTATATTTCATCTTATAAAGTATGTTATAACATAATTGTTCTACAAATGAATTTGTCATGTTTCCCAGTGGTCCTACATTTCTGGAGTCTGTAGAGCAGTGGTCGTCTGCCTGTGTGTGTTCACCCTCAGCAATATTTCTAAATATGTTATCCAGTCCATATAAATAAATAGGCCTAACTGTACTTATATAATTTAATCTCCAATATAAAACCAATTGATTCTAAATATACAGGAGAGATATATTTTCAGTACTGTATAAAATTACTATCTTTTTAAACGTTCCTTACTATGGTGGTCATTCCGAGTTGTTCGCTCGGTAATTTTCTTCGCATCGCAGCGATTTTCCGCTAACTGCGCATGCGCAATGTTCGCACTGCGACTGCGCCAAGTAAATTTGCTATGCAGTTAGGTATTTTACTCACGGCATTACAAGGTTTTTTCTTCGTTCTGGTGATCGTAATGTGATTGACAGGAAGTGGGTGTTTCTGGGCGGAAACTGGCCGTTTTATGGGAGTGTTTGAAAAAACGCTACCGTTTCTGGGAAAAACGCGGGAGTGGCTGGAGAAACGGGGGAGTGTCTGGGCGAACACTGGGTGTGTTTGTGACGTCAAACCAGGAACGACAAGCACTGAACTGATCGCACTGGAAGAGTAAGTCTCGAGCTACTCAGAAACTGCACAGAGAAGTCTTTTCGCAATATTGCGAATCTTTCGTTCGCAATTTTGGTAAGCTAAGATTCACTCCCAGTAGGCGGCGCTTAGCGTGTGCAAAGCTGCTAAAAGCAGCTTGCGAGCGAACAACTCGGAATGAGGGCCTATATTCTATGTGTGAAAGTACAATACATATGAATACTTCTAAGGCATATATTCAATTAGTGCAGTCATTTTCGGCATGCTGAAAACCTGGCACTAATTCGACTGTCAGTATTCGATAGTGGGCGCTTTTGCCCGTTTTGTTTCTACATTTTCGACCATGCGGATTTGCCTTTTTTTCTTGTCATATTCGCATGGGCGAAATCGAACCCTAAAACGGGCAAAGACGCCCACGGATTTGCTGCCGATACACTTTTTCGACAGTGTCGGGTTTTCCGACTAGTCGAAAAAACGGAGCATACATTGAATGGGGCGAATGCAAACTCGCCTGAAAAACAGGCAAAAATGAAAATTTTTCACCTGGTTGGATAATCCGACCACAATTGAATACAGCCCTAAGACTCTTTGTTGCATAGAGGTCCAGATGGATTGCGGGCATGTCTGTTTTGTCCCCATTTTGACATGCTGGAAAGTATACACAGTGACTCCAAATTTTATTCACCAGGACTCATCAACATATCCCCAACAGCCAAGCCTTATGTATAGATCAAAAATCATTGCAAATATTACCCAAAGGGGAACAATTAAACAGATGTGACCACCAGTGGCGCTATCGTTAAAAAGAAAAATGCTTACACATATATATAGAACCGTGGGGTATTTTCATACACAATTCTTTTTGACATATAAAATTTCAATTTCCTAAAATTGGAAGAAGAAGACACAATAGTGCAAATAGGAGATGGCACCATAAGATAAAAACGATTTTTATTGGTCCCACTCACAAAGGTACAGATGAATCAGCGCATATCACCCACACGGGGTCAGAGAAGGTAGTTTCTTTATATACTGTAACTAGGGCTTAGAAGAGACAAATATAGTGCAATCCCATTTATAAAAACAAGAATTTTTAATATATCAACACACTCACATAAGGTAAAAAGCTTATAAGCATATATCACCAATCCTCTGGTGGACCCTCCCAGGCAGTCTCATGTGGTTAGATGGAAATTCCTTGGGTAACCAAATGATGTAAAATCGTCCCCAATGTAGAACACACAGCTGCAAGGTCCGTTCCTGTCCAGAGTCCCTCTGTCTGCTTAAACGCGTTTTCGGATGATTATCCTTCCTGCTTCTGAGGGTCCACCAGACGATTGGTGATATATGCTTATAAGCTTTTTACCTTATGTGAGTGTGTTGATATATTAAAAATTCTTGTTTTTATAAATGGGATTGCACTATATTTGTCTCTTCTAAGCCCTAGTTACAGTATATGAAGAAACTACCTTCTCTGACCCCGTGTGGGTGATATGCGCTGATTCATCTGTACCTTTGTGAGTGGGACCAATAAAAATCGTTTTTATCTTATGGTGCCATCTCCTATTTGCACTATTGTGTCTTCTTCTTCAAATTTTAGGAAATTGAAATTTTATATGGTCAAAAAGAATTGTGTATGAAAATACCCCACGGTTCTATATATATGTGTAAGCATTTTTTTTTTTAACGATAGCGCCACTGGTGGTCACTTTTTCTATAGTTTTGTTACACTTAGGGGTTTGGTGAAGGCTCCTCGTGTGACCACACGGGCTGCTACTGTTGGTTTGCAAGCGCATTTCTGAGGATAACTTCTTGTATAGAATTAAATAGAAGTGTCATGGTTTGCTATGACAGACGTACAGTACTGGACTACAAGAGCCAAACCTCCCCCCCAAAAAAACAAACAAAAAAAACTGGTACTGCGAAGTATTTTGATGCACTAGGTCCATTATCATTTTTAAAATATATATTTAAAACCACTAATACGCGTTTCTCTTTTTTTACTTTCATGTAATGCTTTAATTTTGTCAGATTTAATGAAGGAAATGTATAAAAGAGGATGCTGGGCAGGACTAGTGCAGACAAATCTACCCCCCCAAAGAGACGTGTCCTTTTTGTTCTAGTGACACACAGAGTAGATCCAGGGATAGAGGTCCTCTCTTGTTTAATATGACACTGTTGAACTAATTATTAGGCTTTGTTATTTTTGACATAGGCAAGGCACTTATTGCACTGTCTATCATAGTTCGTATGTGCTCCCACCCAAATATTTAGTCATTAGAAATATGACAAAGCATGTCTGTTTAGCTTGTGCTATAAGTTTATATATAATGCACATACCTGCTCCATGTAAGATTAGCCATAGACGCCAGGAAAAAGCCAATTGTAAAACCAATACATGGGAAGATAGTTCCTACAATCCACAACTTTGGATCAATGGTCCAGGATCCCTTGTATAGTACTCCTCCAACAACAGCAATAGCAACGATGAGAATACCTCCTGTAATAGAGCCCACCTAGAAAGCAGAAATATCTTCAATTTACAACATATATGGAACTATGGGCCTGATTCAGGTTAGTACGGCACTAGATGGCATGCAGCATGATTGACAGATCGCCTATTTGGGCGTGGGGTGGGGGTGATGTCAGGCAGTATTCCTGAAAACGGGCACGTCCTGTTTTTGGGGAATGCAGATCTCCAGGCTTCTGCTACCAGTCATCATAATCAGTGCATCCTTGCACCAGCCCTATCCTTGTTCCGTGCAAAAATACACAAAATATGCTCTGAAATGGACTCTCGGGTGTGATATGTTTTATCGGTGGTCGGGATGCCGGCGGTGATAAGACCGACAGTAGCATCCCGATGGAGAATATCCCAACGGAATTCAGTAATTATGCTTTCCTTCCCAGCCAACCCCCCTAACCTACCCCCTCCCCCCCACAGCCTAACCATAACCCTCCCCAGTGGTACTTAAACGTAACCCCCCCCCCCCTTCCTGCAGCCTAAGCCTAACCCGCCCTGCAGCCTAACCCTAACCCTCCCTTCCCAGGCCCCTGCACTTGGGGATTCCCAGGCCAAAGCAAAGTAGCAATGGTTCTTTTCCGGTGTCCCTGGCTGGTGGGTACAAGAGTGAATAAAAATGAATGTATTCCCCTTAATTAATTAAATGAATGTCAGTTTGTCAAATAATAAAGTATATGTGCCCTCATTAGATATAAATGGAATATCTGTACCCGCTTATTATTTAAACTAATATCTATCACCTATAATTTAATAATAATAAAAATATATGAAGTATATGCCCCCTGTATTTAAAACAAAAACAAAAAAAATAAGAATATTGCCCCCTTTAAAATACAATGATAATATTTAGCCTTATTATTGATTAATATCTGCCCTTTTTGGTCATGTGTTTTTTAGTTAAGGTTTAGCACACCCATCTACTTTAAAGGCCAGCAGCCAATTGAAAGCGGTTTTGAAAGGTAAGTAGTACTCACTGCACAGCTAATATCAATATTAGGGGTACGGTAATATTATTTGGTTTTACAGTATAAAGTGGATAAGATTATTATTTTATATATTATTTAGGTGTTTCTTTTAAAGAAAACTTTTGTGTATTATTTATGTAATGATGTGTGTCTGTGATCATATTTAGGTTAACTTTTTGAATCTAGTTAATACTTATGTTCTGCATATCGAACAAACCAGGGATGGCTTTGCACATTTGCTATTTGTACAGTATGTTAGAGGTGATAGGAAGAGATATCAGTAATAGATTTAAAAAGCAGCTTACTATATACTGTATCAATGTGTAGGGTCTTCAATTTCATGCTACTTAAACACATTTGTGTAATTGCTGTATTGACCTTTTATATACGAATTCCTTTTCTTTCTGATTGACTTATCACATGTGCTGGCATAAATCGACATTATTACGCAATATGGCCTGCATATTTCTGTATCATTTTCAGATTTTCTTTATATTGTCTTCCATACCTTTAATATGATCTTTGCCTGTTTGGGCCATTTATAGTTTACAAACATTCCAATTGCAACAGGAACTACTAGAGTTACCAAAGAAATGCCTAGGATAAAAGAGAAAACATTTCTAAAAGCATAATCTTATATTTACATAATTTCTCTAACGTCCTAGTGGATGCTGGGGACTCCGTAAGGACCATGGGGAATAGACGGGCTCTGCAGGAGACTGGGCACTCTAAGAAAGATTTAGTACTACTGGTGTGCACTGGCTCCTCCCTCTATGCCCCTCCTCCAGACCTCAGTTAGAATCTGTGCCCGGCCAGAGCTGGGTGCTTTTAGTGAGCTCTCCTGAGCTTGCTAATAAGAAAGTATTTTAGTTAGGTTTTTTATTTTCAGAGAGATTCTGCTGGCAACAGACTCTCTGCTACGTGGGACTGAGGGGAGAGAAGCAAACCTACTAACTGCGGCTAGGTTGCGCTTCTTAGGCTACTGGACACCATTAGCTCCAGAGGGATCAAACACAGGAACCTGACCTTGTCGTCCGTTCCCGGAGCCGCGCCGCCGCCCCCCTCGCAGAGCCAGAAGTCAGAAGCCGGCGGGTTGAAGAAAGAAGACATCGAAATCGGCGGCAGAAGACTCCTGTCTTCATATGAGGTAGCGCACAGCACTGCAGCTGTGCGCCATTGCGCCCACACTAACCCACACACTCCGGTCACTGTAGGGTGCAGGGCGCAGGGGGGGGGGGGGGCGCCCTGGGCAGCAATTAGATACCTCCTGGCGAAAGCAGCATATATACAGTTGGACACTGTTATATGCATGAGCCCCCGCCATTAATTTTACACAAAATCGCGGGACAGAAGCCCGCCGCTGAGGGGGCGGGGCCTTCTTCCTCAGCACTCACCAGCGCCATTTTCTCTCCACAGCTCCGCTGAGAGGAAGCTCCCCAGGCTCTCCCCTGCAGATTCACGGTAGAAAGAGTGTAAAAAAAGAGGGGGGGCACATAAATTTAGCGCATTTAATATATATACAGCAGCTACTGGGTAAACACTAAGTTACTGTGTGATTCCTGGGTCATATAGCGCTGGGGTGTGTGCTGGCATACTCTTTCTGTCTCTCCAAAAGGCCTTGTGGGAGTCCTGTCCTCATATAGAGCATCCCCTGTGTGTGTGGTGTGTCGGTACGCGCGTGTCGACATGTTTGACGAAGAGGGCTATGTGGAGGCAGAGCAAGTACAGATGAATGACGTGTCTCCGCCGACGGCGCCGACCCCTGATTGGATGGATATGTGGAAGGTGTTAAATGATAATGTAAACTCCTTACATGAAAGGTTGGATAAAGCTGATGCCTTGGGACAGTCGGGGTCTCAGCCCATGCCTGATCCTACAGTGCAGAGGCCGTCAGGGTCTCAGAAGTGCCCACTATCCAAAATGGTTGACACAGATATCGACACGGATTCTGACTCCAGTGTCGATGACGATGATGCAAAATTGCAGCCTAAAATGGCTAAAGCCATCCGCTACATGATTATAGCAATGAAGGATGTATTGCACATATCAGAGGTAAACCCTGTCCCTGACAAAAGGGTGTATATGTATGGGGAGAAAAAAGCAAGAGGTGACTTTTCCCCTTTCACATGAATTAAATGAATTATGTGAAAAAGCATGGGATTCCCCCGATAAGAAAGTGCTGATTTCCAAAAGGTTACTTATGGCGTACCCTTTCCCGCCAAAGGACAGGATGCGCTGGGAATCCTCCCCTAGGGTAGATAAAGCTCTGACACGCTTATCTAAAAAGGTGGCCCTGCCGTCACAGGATACGGCTGCCCTAAAGGATCCTGCAGATAGGAAGCAGGAAAGTATCCTGAAGTCTGTTTATGCACACTCAGGTACTATACTGAGGCCGGCAATTGCGTCGGCCTGGATGTGTAGTGCTGTAGCAGCATGGACAGATACTCTGTCTGAGGAAATGGATACCTTAGACAAGGATACCATTTTACTGACCCTGGGGCATATAAAAGACGCTGTCCTATATATGAGGGATGCCCAGAGGGACATTTGCCTACTGGGCTCTAGAATAAATGCAATGTCAATTTCTGCCAGAAGGGTCCTGTGGACTCGGCAATGGACAGGTGATGCCGACTCCAAAAAGCACATGGAGGTGTTACCTTACAAGGGTGAGGAATTGTTTGGGGACGGTCTCTCGGACCTAGTTTCCACAGCTACGGCTGGGAAGTCAAACTTTTTGCCAAAATATTCCCTCACAGCCTAAGAAAGCACCGTATTACCAAATGCAGTCCTTTCGATCACAGAGAAGCAAGAAGGTCAGAGGTGCGTCCTTTCTTGCCAGAGGCAGGGGTAGAGGAAAGAAGCTGCACCATACAGTTAGTTCCCAGGAACAGAAGTCCTCCCCGGCTTCCACTAAATCCACCGCATGACGCTGGGGCTCCACAGGTGGAGCCAGGAGCAGTGGAGGCACGTCTCCAAAATTTCAGCCACCAGTGGGTTCGCTCACAGGTGGATCCCTGGGCTATACAGATTGTGTCTCAATGATACAAGCAGGAATTTGAAGTGATGCCCCCTCGCCGTTACCTCAAATCGGCCCTGCCAGCTTCCCCCATAGAAAGGGAAGTAGTGTTAGCGGCAATTCACAAGTTATATCTCCAGCAGGTGGTGGTGAAGGTTCCCCTCCTTCAACAAGGAAGTGTCACAACTGAGGGCCTGAGCTGACGGGAGGCAGCCTCAGTTGTAGGGGCTGAGATGTACCGGAACCTGGGAGGTTGTATCAGACCCCTGGACATGTAAGTAACATGAATAATAACTGCCCGAAGGCGTGACCACGACAACTTGGATAAAAGTCAATGATGTTTATTATGACAACTCCGCAACACAGCAGCAGTAAAAGAAAATGTAAAAGTCAGCAAAGAATAAATACAGTTCCTGGGTACTACAGGATGGCAGGAGCCACAGGGCACTGGTAGTGTGAGATAGTTCTTATGATCTTCTAGATGGAAAGTCCTTACCAGGCCCGACTGTAGCAATGGAGATAACCCAGGATTGTGCCAGCTGGTGTTCCAGGAAAAGCTGGGTTGCTGAAGATAAAACAGCTGCTGTGGATACTGGCTGGAACCAGACTGTTGTTAGCACGGAGTGGATACTGGCTGGAACCAGTTAAATAATAAATGAACTTGGGAGCGATGAAATATGAACTGAAATGTAGAACTTGAGAGCGGAGAAATAATAATACCGGTGGAGAGTGGTAAAGTGTAGAAAGGACACCGGCCCTTTAAGGGAAGCTGTACACTGCTGGAAGCTGAGCTGGAAGCAGGTAATGTTGTAGCTGGAAACAGATGAATCCACAATGGATTGGAGAGTCAGGCTACACCGCAGGTGGAATGCTGGTGCGGGTCTCTATGGTGGAAGTCTTGAGACAGGAGCTGGAACCTGGAAGACAATCACAGGAGAGAGACAAACAGGAACTAGGTTTGACAACCAAAGCACTGACGCCTTCCTTGCTCAGGCACAGTGTATTTATACCTGCAGCAAGGAAGGGATTGGCTAGGCAATTATGCAGATTATCAATACTGAGAACAGATTGGTGGAAATGATCAGCTGACAGAATCCAAGATGGCTGCGCCCATGCAGACACTTGGAGGGAAGTTTGGTTTGTAATCCATGTGGTAATGAAAACAGTAATGGCGGCGCCGGCCACCGGAGACAGGAGGCGCCAGGCTGACAGATGCACATCCAACCACGCGGACACAGCGGAGGCCGCGGCTGACGTAATCGCCACTCAGACACTCTGCATGCAGAAGTTCAGGGACGACGGCGGAGGCCGCGGGAGACGCCATGCCAGGTGTAATATGGCGTTTACTGTGACAGCGTCCCAGAGTGACAGGAGAGGATACAGGAATGTACACATCAGGATAACAGATGGGATCCGGTCCTGGAGCGCTGAGCCAGCCTTAGGAGGCATCTGATGGGTAAGAAATGGCGTCCAGATACCCGGATCGTGACAGCACCCCCCCCTTTAGGAGTGGCCCCAGGACACTTCTTTGGCTTTTGAGGAAACTTGGAATGGAATCTCCGGACCAAGGCAGGAGCATGGACATCAGAAGCATTGGTCCATGAACGTTCCTCAGGACCATAACCCTTCCAGTCAATAAGATACTGAAGTTGACCGTAACGGTGACGTGAGTCCAGGATCTTGGCCACTTCATACTCAACGCCTCGTTGAGTTTGGACTTTCGGAGTTGGAGGAAGTGAGGAATGAAACCGATTCAAGATTAGCGGTTTCAACAGGGAAACATGGAATGTCCTGGGTATTTTTAAGAAAGGAGGTAACTGGAGTCTGTAAGCAACAGGATTGATGACTTGATCAATTTTAAAAGGACCGATGAAGCGAGGTGCAAACTTCATACTGGGAACTCTCAACCTCAAATTCTTCGTGGATAACCATACCCGATCACCCACCTTGAGAGCAGGAACTGCTCGACGCTTCTTATCCGCAAACTTCTTGTACCTGAACGATGCCTTGAGCAGAGCTGATCGTACGCTCTTCCAGATATTGGCAAACTGATGCAAGGTGATATCCACTGCGGGAACATAAGTTGCTGGAAGCGGTTGGAACTCAGGGACTTTAGGGTGGAATCCAAAGTTGGTGAAGAATGGTGTTGAAGAAGATGAAGAATGATACTGGTTGTTATGACAGAACTCGGCCCAGGGAAGTAATTGAACCCAGTCATCTTGAGAGGAGGACACATAGATGCGGAGGAAGGACTCCAAGTCCTGATTCACCCTCTCAGTTTGACCATTGGTCTGAGGATGGTAAGCCGTGGAAAACTTTAGCTTGACTTGGAGGACTTGACATAAACTTCGCCAGAATTTGGCTGTGAATTGAACTCCTCGATCTGAGATAATTTCCTCTGGAAGACCGTGGAGTCGGAAGATCTCTTGTATGAATACTTGAGCCAACTTGGAAGCTGACGGAAGACCGGTGAGAGGAATGAAGTGTGCCATCTTGGTGAACCGGTCAACTACCACCCAGATGGTATTGAACTTGTTGCACATGGGCAAATCTGTAATAAAATCCATCGACAAATGGGTCCATGGTCGACGGGGAACAGATAGTGGAACCAGTTGCCCCGCAGGCGACTGGCGGGATACTTTATGTTGGGCACACTTTGGGCAAGATGCAATAAACTCCAAAACGTCCTTTTTCAGAGTTGGCCACCAATAGGACCTAGAGATAAACTCCAGGGTTTTTTGGATACCTGTATGTCCGGCAAAGCGGGAAGCATGGGCCCAATGCATGAGCTTCTTCCTTAGTGTCGGCTTCACAAAACTTTTCCCTGATGGGGGCGTAGAGTCCATCCCTACCGTGGAGAATGCCAACGGATTTATAATAGGATGCTTGTCTGAAGACTCTGACTCATTTTCTTGCTCCCATGAGCGGGAAAGGGCATCGGCCTTGCGATTCTGAGAGCCCGGACAGAACTGGAGTTTAAAGTCGAATCTGGAAAAGAAAAGTGCCCATCTGGCCTGACGAGGGTTGAGACATTGTGCGCCTTTTAGATATAGAAGGTTCTTGTGGTCTGTAAGTATGGTGATTGAATGAGAAGCTCCCTCCAACAGATATCTCCACTCCTCTAGAGCGAGCTTGATGGCTAGCAACTCCTGGTCGCCAATGGCATAGTTGCGCTCCGCTGGGGAGAACTTCCGGGAGAAGAAACTGCAAGGATGTAAATGGCCATCTTTAGCCCTCTGAGATAACACCGCTCCTACTCCAACGGAGGAGGCATCCACCTCTAAGATGAAAGGAGAGTCGATGTCAGGCTGTTTCAGGACAGGCGCAGAGATGAACCTCTGTTTCAAAAGATGAAAAGCTTGCATGGCTTCTTCAGACCACTTGGACGGGTTAGCACCCTTCTTGGTGAAAGCAGTAATAGGCGCCACAATGGTGGAAAAGTCTCGTATAAACTTTCGGTAATAGTTGGCGAACCCTAAGAACCTCTGGACCCCTTTGAGGGTTAAGGGTACCGGCCAATTTTGGATTGTTTGTAGTTTCTCAGGATCCATCTCTAGTCCGGAACCGGACACAATGTACCCTAGAAACGGAATGGACTTGACTTCAAATACGCATTTTTCTAATTTGCAATAGAGATGATTGACACGGAGACGGGACAGAACCTCTTTAACCCAAAAACGATGTTCCTCTAAATCGTTGGCAAAAATTAGGATATCGTCTAGATAGACCACGACATGACGGTATAGAATGTCTCTGAAGATCTCATTGACAAAATGCTGGAAGACAGCTGGAGCATTGCTCAATCCGAAGGGCATGACGAGGTACTCATAATGTCCGTCACGGGTGTTAAAGGCGGTCTTCCACTCGTCACCCTCACGGATCCGGATGAGATTGTATGCACCTCGCAAGTCCAGCTTTGTAAAGATGGTAGCTCCGCTAACTCTGTCAAAGAGCTCAGTAATCAGGGGTAAAGGATAACGGTTCTTGATGGTAATGTCGTTCAAACCTCTGTAGTCGATGCACGGCCGCAGACCACCATCTTTCTTTTTTACAAAAAAGAAGCCTGCGCCGGCTGGAGAAGAAGAAGGTCGAATGAACCCCTTTGCTAGGTTCTCTTTAATATATTCCTCCATAGAATGCGTCTCAGGCAGAGACAACGGATAAGTTCGGCCTCGAGGTGGAACCTTCCCTGGAACGAGATCAATCGGACAGTCCCATTCTCTATGAGGAGGAAGGATATCAGCAGAAGCTTTACTGAACACATCCGTGAAAACTTGATATGGAGGAGGTGGAACATCAGACGACCTGGGGGAGGAAGAACAGACAGGCAATACTTTAAACAAACATGTCTCAGCACAGGAGGAACCCCATGCCAGGATTTGCGTAGTCGTCCAATCAATTGTAGGATTGTGAAGACGGAGCCATGGAAGGCCCAGGACCACAGGATGTGTGGCTCTTGGAATCACTAAAAAAGAAATAAGTTCGGAATGAAGAACTCCCACTCTCAGACGAACTGGTAGAGTCCTTAAAGAAATAACTGCATCAAAAATTTTGCTGCCATCCACGGTAGTTAAAGAAATGGACGAAGGAAGTCTCTCGGTGGGTAGGGACCACCGTTTAACATAGGCTTCGGTAATAAAGTTCCCAGCTGCTCCGGAATCAAGGAGGGCAATGACGTTCCGATAACGTTGAGCAACTTGAAGCGAGACTGGGAGATTACAATCTTGAGGAGATGGAGAGGAGATCATTACTCCTAGCCGGCCCTCTCCTTGGCGAGCTAGGATTTGGAGTTTCCTGGACGTTTGGGACAGGCATTAATGGTGTGAGACGGAGCTGCACAATAGAGACAGAGAAACTCGGAGAGACGTCTTCGGCGCTCAGCAGGAGTTAAACGGGAACGGCCAAGTTGCATGGGCTCATCTTTAGATGGTGACAGTTGACGAGGAGGAGGAGCAGAAGATTTTGGAGCAGATGATCTTCCACGCTCAGTTGCTCTCTCTCTGAAACGTAAATCAACTTTCGTGCAGAGTGAGATTAGCTCATCTAACTTAGAAGGTAAGTCTCTGGTAGCTAACTCAACTTTAATACGCTCAGATAAGCCATGCCAGAATGCAGCATACAGGGCCTCGTCGTTCCATGCCAGTTCGGATGCCAGGATCTGGAACTGTATCAGATATTGTCCTACAGTACGTGACCCCTGGCGTAAACGGAGAATCTCGGATGAAGCTGAGGTTACCCGGCCTGGCTCGTCGAAGATGCGCCTGAATGTTGACACGAAGGCAGTGTTGAAGATAGCAGGGTGTCGGACCTCTCCCATAACGGTGATGCCCAATCAAGGGCTGAGCCACTGAGAAGAGAAATAATGTAGGCAATTTTTGTACGGTCACTGGGAAAATTGCCAGGTTGTAGCTCAAACTGAATCTCACACTGGTTGAGAAATCCCCTGCAGAATCTTGGAGATCCGTCAAATTTTGCTGGCGTTGGAAGATGAAGACGTGGAGCAGAAATGGGTAAGGTGGGTGGGGTTATAGCTGGAGTCACTGTGGTTGACGCACCAGACGCGCCTGATCCACGGAGAGTTGTCTGAATCCCATCCAGCCGAGTAGAAAGATCCTGGAGTCAGCGGATGATGTGGCCCTGTGCAGCCTCCTGATGTTCTAGTCGGGCTGCCAGTTCTTGCATCGGCCTGGCCGCTTGATCCTGGTCTCCGGCTGGATTCATTAGGTCAGTGCTTACTGTCACAACTGAGGGCCTGAGCTGACGGGAGGCAGCCTCAGTTGTAGGGGCTGAGATGTACCGGAACCTGGGAGGTTGTATCAGACCCCTGGACATGTAAGTAACATGAATAATAACTGCCCGAAGGCGTGACCACGACAACTTGGATAAAAGTCAATGATGTTTATTATGACAACTCCGCAACACAGCAGCAGTAAAAGAAAACGTAAAAGTCAGCAAAGAATAAATACAGTTCCTGGGTACTACAGGATGGCAGGAGCCACAGGGCACTGGTAGTGTGAGATAGTTCTTATGATCTTCTAGATGGAATGTCCTTACCAGGCCCGACTGTAGCAATGGAGATAACCCAGGATTGTGCCAGCTGGTGTTCCAGGAAAAGCTGGGTTGCTGAAGATAAAACAGCTGCTGTGGATACTGGCTGGAACCAGACTGTTGTTAGCACGGAGTGGATACTGGCTGGAACCAGTTAAATAATAAATGAACTTGGGAGCGATGAAATATGAACTGAAATGTAGAACTTGAGAGCGGAGAAATAATAATACCGGTGGAGAGTGGTAAAGTGTAGAAAGGACACCGGCCCTTTAAGGGAAGCTGTACACTGCTGGAAGCTGAGCTGGAAGCAGGTAATGTTGTAGCTGGAAACAGATGAATCCACAATGGATTGGAGAGTCAGGCTACACCGCAGGTGGAATGCTGGTGCGGGTCTCTATGGTGGAAGTCTTGAGACAGGAGCTGGAACCTGGAAGACAATCACAGGAGAGAGACAAACAGGAACTAGGTTTGACAACCAAAGCACTGACGCCTTCCTTGCTCAGGCACAGTGTATTTATACCTGCAGCAAGGAAGGGATTGGCTAGGCAATTATGCAGATTATCAATACTGAGAACAGATTGGTGGAAATGATCAGCTGACAGAATCCAAGATGGCTGCGCCCATGCAGACACTTGGAGGGAAGTTTGGTTTGTAATCCATGTGGTAATGAAAACAGTAATGGCGGCGCCGGCCACCGGAGACAGGAGGCGCCAGGCTGACAGATGCACATCCAACCACGCGGACACAGCGGAGGCCGCGGCTGACGTAATCGCCACTCAGACACTCTGCATGCAGAAGTTCAGGGACGACGGCGGAGGCCGCGGGAGACGCCATGCCAGGTGTAATATGGCGTTTACTGTGACAGCGTCCCAGAGTGACAGGAGAGGATACAGGAATGTACACATCAGGATAACAGATGGGATCCGGTCCTGGAGCGCTGAGCCAGCCTTAGGAGGCATCTGATGGGTAAGAAATGGCGTCCAGATACCCGGATCGTGACAGGAAGAGGATACTATTCCACAATGTTTGTGGTACCGAAACCGGACGGTTCGGTCAGACCCATATTGAATTTAAAATCCCTGAACATTTATCTGAAAAGATTCAAGTTCAAAATGGAATCACTCAGAGCGGTCATTGCAAGCCTGGAAGAGGGGGATTTTATGGTGTCTCTGGACATCAAGGATGCTTACTTGCATGTCCCCATTTATCCACCTCATCAGGAGTACCTCAGATTTGTGGTACAGGACTGTCATTACCAATTCCAGACGTTGCCGTTTGGGCTCTCCACGGCACCGAGAATATTTACCAAGGTAATGGCAGAAATGATGGTGCTCCTTCGAAAGCAAGGAGTCACAATTATCCCATACTTGGACGATCTCCTCATAAAGGCGAGGTCCAGAGAGCAATTGCTAATCAGCGTAGCACACTCTCAGGAAGTGTTGCAACAGCACGGCTGGATTCTGAATATTCCAAAGTCGCAGCTGATTCCTACTACGCGTATGCCTTTTCTGGGCATGATTCTGGACACGGACCAGAAGAAGGTGTTTCTCCCGGCGGAGAAGGCTCAAGAGCTCGTGACTCAGTCAGTCAGAGACCTCTTAAAACCGAAACAGGTGTCGGTGCATCGCTGCACGCGAGTCCTGGGAAAGATGGTGGCATCATACGAAGCCATTCCCTTCGGCAGGTTCCATGCGAGGATCTTTCAGTGGGATCTGTTGGACAAGTGGTCCGGATCGCATCTTCAGATGCATCGGCTGATCACCCTGTCCCCGAGGGCCAGGGTGTCTCTTCTGTGGTGGCTGCAGAGTGCTCACCTTCTCGAGGGCCGCAGGTTCGGCATACAGGACTGGGTCCTGGTGACCGCGGATGCGAGCCTCCGAGGATGGGGGGCAGTCACTCAGGGAAGAAACTTCCAAGGGTTGTGGACAAGTCAGGAGGCTTGTCTGCACATAAATATCCTGGAACTAAGGGTCATATACAACGCCCTGAGTCAAGCGGAAGCCTCTGCTTCGCAACCAACCGGTGCTGATTCAGTCAGACAACATCACGGCAGTGGCTCATGTAAACCGCCAGGGCGGCACAAGAAGCAGAGTGGCGATGGCAAAAGCCACCAGGATTCTTCGTTGGGCGGAGAATCACGTGCAAACACTGTCAGCAGTGTTCATTCCGGGAGTGGACAACTGGGAAGCAGACTTCCTCAGTAGGCACGACCTCCACCCGGGAGAGTGGGGACTTCATCACGAAGTCTTCACTCAGATTACAAATCGATGGGAACTGCCACAGGTGGACATGATGGCGTCCCGTCTCAACAAAAAGCTACAAAGGTATTGCGCCAGGTCAAGAGACCCTCAGGCGATAGCGGTGGATGCCCTGGTAACACCGTGGGTGTTCCAGTCGGTCTATGTGTTTCCTCCTCTTCCTCTCATACCCAAGGTGCTGAGAATCGTAAGAAAAAGAGGAGTGAGAACAATACTCATTGTTCCAGATTGGCCAAGAAGGACTTGGTACCCGGAACTGCAAGAAATGCTCACAGAGGACCCATGGCCTCTGCCTCTCAGACAGGACCTGTTGCAACAGGGACCCTGTCTGTTCCAAGACTTACCGTGGCTGCGTTTGACGGCATGGCGGTTGAACGCAGGATCCTAGCGGAAAAAGGCATTCCGGATGATGTTATTCCTACGCTGATAAAGGCTAGGAAGGACGTGACAGCAAAACACTATCACCGTATATGGCGAAAATACGTTGCCTGGTGTGAGGCCAGGAAGGCCCCTACAGAGGAATTCCAGCTGGGCCGGTTCCTGCACTTCCTACAGTCTGGAGTGACTATGGGCCTGAAGTTGGTGTCCATAAAGGTCCAGATTTCGGCCCTATCCATTTTCTTTCAAAAGGAACTGGCTTCTCTTCCTGAAGTTCAGACGTTTGTTAAGGGAGTGCTGCATATTCAGCCCCCTTTTGTGCCACCAGTGGCACCTTGGGATCTCAACGTGGTGTTGGGTTTCCTGAAATCCCACTGGTTTGAGCCACTTAAGACCGTGGAGCTAAAGTATCTCACGTGGAAGGTGGTCATGTTATTGGCCTTAGCTTCGGCAAGGCGTGTGTCAGAATTGGCGGCTTTGTCATGTAAAAGCCCCTATCTGGTTTTCCATATGGACAGGGCAGAATTACGGACTCGTCCGCAGTTTCTGCCGAAGGTGGTGTCATCTTTTCATTTGAACCAACCTATTGTGGTGCCTGTGGCTACTCGTGACTTGGAGGATTCCAAGTTGCTTGATGTAGTCAGGGCTTTGAAGATCTATGTAGCCAGGACGGCTGGAGTCAGGAAGACTGACTCGCTGTTTATTCTGTATGCATCCAACAAGCTGGGTGCTCCTGCTTCAAAGCAAACCATTGCTCGCTGGATCTGTAGCACGATTCAGCAGGCTCATTCTGCGGCTGGATTGCCACATCCAAAATCAGTGAAAGCCCATTCCACGAGGAAAGTGGGCTCTTCTTGGGCGGCTGCCCGAGGGGTCTCGGCATTACAGCTTTGCCGAGCAGCTACTTGGTCGGGTTCAAACACATTTGCTAAGTTCTACAAGTTTGATACCCTGGCTGAGGAGGACCTTGTGTTTGCCCATTCGGTGCTGCAGAGTTATCCGCACTCTCCCGCCCGTTTGGGAGCTTTGGTATAATCCCCATGGTCCTTACGGAGTCCCCAGTATCCACTAGGACGTTAGAGAAAATAAGATTTTACTCACCGGTAAATCTATTTCTCGTAGTCCGTAGTGGATGCTGGGCGCCCGTCCCAAGTGCGGACTTTCTGCAATACGTGTATATAGTTATTGCTTAATAAAGGGTTACGTTATGTTGGCATCCATTGTTGATGCTCTATTGTTGTTCATACTGTTGACTGGGTAAGTTATCACAAGTTATACGGTGTGATTGGTGTGGCTGGTATGAGTCTTACCCTGGATTCCAAAATCCTTTCCTTGTAATGTCAGCTCTTCCGGGCACAGTTTCCTTAACAGAGGTCTGGAGGAGGGGCATAGAGGGAGGAGCCAGTGCACACCAGTAGTACTAAATCTTTCTTAGAGTGCCCAGTCTCCTGCAGAGCCCGTCTATTCCCCATGGTCCTTACGGAGTCCCCAGCATCCACTACGGACTACGAGAAATAGATTTACCGGTGAGTAAAATCTTATTATTAGCAGTAATTACAGTACATATACACTGCTCAAAAAAATAAAGGGAACATTAAAATAACACATCCTAGATCTGAATGAATGAAATATTCTTATTAAATACTTTGTTCTTTACATAGTTGAATGTGCTGACAACAAAATCACACAAAAATTATCAATGGAAATCAAATTTATTAACCCATGGAGGTCTGGATTTGGAGTCACCCTCAAAATTAAAGTGGAAAAACACACTACAGGCTGATCCAACTTTGATGTAATGTCCTTAAAACAAATCAAAATGAGGCTCAGTAGTGTCTGTGGCCTCCACGTGCTTGTATGACCTCCCTACAACCCACACAAGTGGCTCAGGTAGTGAAGCTCATCCAGGATGGCACATCAATTGGAGCTGTGGCAAGAAGGTTTGCTGTGTCTGTCAGCGTAGTGTCCAGAGCATAGAGGCGCTACCAGGAGACAGGCCAGTACATCAGGAGACGTGGAAGAGGCCGTAGGAGGGCAACAACCCAGCAGCAGGACCGCTACCTCCGCCTTTGTGCAAGGAGGAACAGGAGGAGCACTGCCAGAGCCCTGTAGAATGACCTTCAGCAAGCCACAAATGTGCATGTGTCTACTCAAACGATCAGAAACAGACTCTATGAGGGCCCGACGCCCACAGGTGGGCGCTGTGCTTACAGCCCAGCACCGTGCAGGACGTTTGGCATTTGCCAGAGAACACCAAGATTGGCAAATTCGCCACTGGCGCCCTGTGCTCTTCACAGATGAAAGCAGGTTCTCACTGAGCACATGTGACAGACGTGACAGAATCTGGAGACGCCATGGAGAACGTTCTGCTGCCTGCAACATCCTCCAGCATGACCGGTTTGGCAGTGGGTCAGTAATGGTGTGGGGTGGCATTTCTTTGGGGGGCCGCACAGCCCTCCATGTGCTCGCCAGAGGTAGCCTGACTGCCATTAGGTACCGAGATGAGATCCTCAGACCCCTTGTGAGACCATATGCTGGTGCGGTTGGCCTTGGGTTCCTCCTAATGCAAGACAATACTAGACCTCATGTGGCTGGAATGTGTCAGCAGTTCTTGCAAGACGAAGGCATTGATGCTATGGACTGGCCAGCCCGTTCCCCAGACCTGAATCCAATTGAGCACATCTGGAACATCATGTCTCGCTCCATCCACCAATGCCACGTTGCACCACAGACTGTCCAGGAGTTGGCGAATGCTTTAGTCCAGGTCTGGGAGGAGATCCCCGAGGAGACCATCCGCCACCTCATCAGGAGCATGCCCAGGCATTGTAGGGAGGTCATACAGGCACGAGGAGGCCACAGACACTACTGAGCCTCATTTTGACTTGTTTTAAGGACATTACATCAAAGTTGGATCAGCCTGTAGTGTGTTTTTCCACTTTAATTTTGAGGGTGACTCCTAATCCAGACCTCCATGGGTTAATAAATTTGATTTCCAGTGATCATTTTTGTGTGATTTTGTTGTCAGCACATTCAACTATGTAAAGAACAAAGGGGCAGATGTATTAACCTGGAGAAGGCATAAGGAAGTGATAAACCAGTGGTATGTGCAAGGTGATAAACACACCAGCCAATCCGCTCCAATATGTAAATTAACAGTTAGAATCTGATTGGCTGGTGCCTTTATCAGCTTGCACATATCACTGGTTTATCACTTCCTTATGCCTTCTCCAGGTTAATACATCTGCCTCAAAGTATTTAATAAGAATATTTCATTCTTTCAGATCTAGGATGTGTTATTTTAGTGTTCCCTTTATTTTTTTGAGCAGTGTATAAGTTTATGCAATAGAGGTTGCATAAATAAAAACTGCAAGGATTGCACATTCTCTCTGTTTGCAGACAAGCCAATGAACATGTGATCAAAATGTTGGTGCATCTAAGTCAGTTTGTACATACCCCAATTCATTGCATCAGCAGTGATTAACAATTATAGAAAGGACTACAATTCAGGCAGCATGTGTTATATGTGCCCTGTATCTTTAATATCAAAATTGTACTCCTGCGGCGGTGGATAAAGGAAGATTGGGGGTAATCTGCCCAGGGCTTAGAGTAGTGAGGTTTTAAATAAGTAAAGTAAATAATACATTGTGTCATTGCACACTAGTAACATTCCGGGATCACGGGGTCTAATGGGGTACAGGTATTCATCGGGGATTCTGGCATGTGAATTTTGTCAGTATTCCTGCAGGTGGTGGCATGGTGAGTGAAGCAATACATTGAGTATTTTATAACAGGGGAATCCCTATAGGAAGAGACTGGAGAGAACTCAGCAGATTATTTACAAGAAGGAGATCCAAATGGAAGCAGCTTCAGAATTCAGTAGGGTATCTACAGGAGAAGGACCACAGTTAATGGACTGTAGCAGCCATGCTCTCAAGCACAAGTTGCAGACAAGGACATTGTGCTGCAGGGGAGAGGGGTTTTAATAGGGTGCCCAATTAGAGAGGGAGAAGCCCATTGGAGTGGGGCTGATAGGCATGCCCCCAAGATTATTTGAGTGAGCTTCAAAAAGCTGGTGATGCTAGGTTCCGACAGGATGGCGGCACCTAGAAGAGAGTCGTGGGACCAAAGACTTGGTGGAGCCGTAGTCGTGGAGACCGGAGCTGATGGCGAGGGTTGCCAGCTGGTTACGACTCCACCAGCCTATGTGGAGAGACTGTGCTGAGTGAGGCAATACCCCGTTTGGGGCTCTATCTTCTTTAGCGATGTGCAGAGTGTCAGGCTCCGGAGCCTTACTTCCGGCGGGTGCTCCAGCAAGTTACCATCCTGCTGGTTGGCGCGGCTGCGGCGGCAGGGAGCTGCTGGCGGCGGGTCCTTCTGGACGGATGTGCGGCTGCCAGGGGCCGAGGGTCTGGAGAGCCGGGCGCTGTGGTGGGGATCGCTGCGGTAAGGTCCTCTAGTGGTGACACAGTATAGTGTGTCAGAGACAGAAGCTGGCTAAAGCTGTGTGCTAAAAGCTAAGTATATCTCCTGTGCTGGGGGGCAGCCATGTTGGAGACCAGAGTATTATCAATGAAGTTCCCAATCTGTGTCTAGCCAATCCTGCGTGTTCTCCCCTTACAAAAGGGGTCTGGCTCAGAGGGAGAGTGCCAGTGCTTCATGTTACCTCCTTGTGTAAGGTTCTCCAGCTCTGTGCTCCAGGGTTACTTCTGGTTCCCTGGTCCTGGTTGCTCTCATCCATCGGTTACCTAAACGCTGCCGCAGTCCTGCTTTCTAAGTCCGTTGCCACTCGTGGAAGCGCTCACGGGTTCCAGGTCGTAGAGGAGCTCCAGGTGCTAACGGCGGTTCCCGCAGACGTCCTCATTTCTTCAAAGTCCAAGTTCTTCAGCCTCGTCTTTCAATCACAAACCACAGTCCTCATTTCTTCAAAGTACAAGTTCTTCAGCCTTGTCTTTCAATTACAAACCACAGTCTTCATTTCTTCAAAGTCCAAGTTCTTCAGCCTCGTCTTTTAATCATAAAACACAGTCTTCAGTTCTTCTTTACCGGAGTTCTTCAGCTTCACTCTTCAAGTCATTTAACCATAGACTCTAATTCTTCCAGTTTCTTCAATTGCTCCAATGTTCGTGTACAGCCTGATTATTCATTAAAACTACAGTTATCTTCCTACGAAGTCCTTCTTTTCTTTACGCCCTCCAGCCAGCGTTAACACTTAGTTGGGCTTCCACCCCATAAGGAGGAATTACATTCAGCCACCTCGTTTACTCTGCTCACAGGTAGCTGTCCCTTCAGCCAAAACTCGGTTGTCGGAACCCCAACTTACGCCGAGCGTGACACAGAGCTGGTTTAAGTAGACAAAACTGAGATAGCCATGCTCCACAAACTAAAAGCTCCATTAGTGGACTGCAAGGAACCAATAGCAAAGAGCTTAGTCCACATGGCCACACCCTCTAAGACTGCAAATGAACAGAATCTGAACTCTTTCTTGACAGGCCTTGATTATTTGTAGCAACAAACTTTGACCAAGTCTAGCATTTGCTTTACTACAGAGGGTCGGCCACCAGCATGCTTCAGTAAAGAAAAAGTATACAACCCGAGAAAGGCAGCAATAGATGTGTTGATTGTTCATCATTGCCAGACTTGTGTTTCTGACAAGCAAGGTCTTGTGGTCTTGTGGATACTACAGCTCATTATTAGACTAAGAATGAGCCAACCCAGCATTTTGCACTACACCATCTAGGACCATTATTATGGAAAGTGAAAGTGCTGTCCTCTGCTACACATCATGTAACACTGTACAGCTCCCTTTACAAATAAGAGGAGAGACTTTGGGGGTCATTCTGACCTGAATGCTCGCTGCAATTCTTTGCAGCGCAGAGATCAGGTTAGAACTGTACATGCACCGGCGCATGGCTGACAGCTGGAGACTGTCGTTTCCTAGAGATCGCCTCTGCCTAATTGACAGGCAGAGGCAGTCGCTGGGCGGGAGGGGGCTGCACAGCAGCATTTGGCCGCCGTTTTGTGGGCGCAGTCCGGCCAATGCAGATGTGGCCTGACCGTGTGGAGGGTGGGCTGCAGCGGATGCGTGTGACGTCACGCAGCCGCTGCGGCCCGCCCCCTGCGCGGTCCGGCCAGTAGCTTGGTCTACCTAGTAGCTCCCAGTCAGCGCACAAAAGCTGCGCTGGGTAGGAGCTACTCCTGTAGTACAAAAGCATCGCCGCTGTGCGATGCCTTTGTACTTCAGCGACGGGGCAGGGACTGACATGCGGGGCGGGCTAGTTCTGTGCTGGGTGTTCCCCCACATGTCTGTGTTTCTGATCGTAGCTGTGCTAAATTTAGCACAGTTACGATCAAGTCGGAATCACCCCCTTTGTCCCTGTGAGAAAAATAGGAGTTATATAAATAACACGGCCAAAAGTATGTGGACATTTAAAAGTATGTGGACATCATATCCATATGTGCTCAATGAGCATCTCATTCCAAAACCATGGGCATATTGATGTTGGTTCACCATTTGCTGATATAACAGCATCCACAGTTCTGGGAAGGCTTTCCATCCAGAATCACCCAGATTTTTTAAACATAGCCACAGGGATTGACATGCATTCATCCACTGGAGCACTGGAGGGTGTGTTGGGGGTTGGGGGAGATTTAGCAAACCTGAGAGAGAGATAAAGTGGAGAAGTTTCTCATATCCACCAATCCATTTCTTATAATTTATAGACTGTGCAAGATAGATAATATCTAGGAACTGATTAGTTGCTAAGAGCGACTTCTCCGTTTTCTCTCTCTCTCCAAGGTTTGAAACATCTCCCTCTTAGTGAGGCCAGGTATCAATGTTGTGTGATAAGCTCTGGTTTGCATAAAAATTCAACCTAAAGGTGTTCAATAAGGTTGAGGTCATTAAAGCTCTTCCACTATACACTTGGCAAGCTATTTTTTGATGGACCTCACTTTGTGATGCTTAAACATCCTTCCCAAATTAATGCCACAACATTGAAATCACACAATTTTTTAGAATGTCATTGTCTGCTCAGGCTTAATTTTTCCATTATTTTTTATTAAGAAGCTGAGGCAGTGTGGTTGATTTTATGCCCTTGTTAGCAATTGGGGTCACTGAAATGGTCAACCACAATAATTAGTAGGAGTGTCCACATACTTTTGACCATGTAATGTATTAATTATGGCTGCAATCCTTTTGGTTTTATTATTATTTTGGACACAAAGACATCTCTTTGACTCACACATTTGCAGAATACATCATGAGAAACATGATAGTTTAAATGTCTTTCCTTCATAGTAATTGGACACAAAAATATGTTCAGTAGGAGACATTAGGTCCAGATAAGACATCTGCATAGTATTGAGGGTGAATGCTCAAGTACAGTAGCATTTCTTCCCATCCAATTACAGAAAATGCCTGTACGTACAGAGGGAATCATGTTGAGTTGGATCAAACTCATTTGTTTGCACCACAAAATCTTACAAATCAGTTGTTATGGGGACCAGTATGCATTTACGCTTTAGCCCATATATGTACATTACATTTGCTTATATTTGAACAGAACTTCTATAAATGTATAAATTGTACTCCTCTTAGCGTTTACATCTCCAATGCAAAGTGATCAGCATGCTGAGGTCATGTCCTTGACCCTTAACTGTCTTAATTTACTCAATTCAATAACCAATCAGTTGTAATAATAAATACCTTTATCTATGCTTTTGATCACCTGTACATGATTTGTTTTTTACCATTTTGCAAAGTCAATTGCACAGTACAATTGAAAAATGACTACCTGAGTAATGCAAGTTAGCAATGTGATTACACTGCACTATACAAAGAAGCGGAGTTTAAATAAGAGATTCCAAGTCAATGAGTGTCAAAGAGAAGGGAAGGCAGTCAGGTATGAACTGGTAATGTGTTACTGCTCTTCACTCTCTCCATTGTGCGGCAATAGTTAACTTTTGGACTTTCTGCAGAAATATTTATGTTTGAAGTGCATTTTATTGTTTTCACTTCATTCTTATAGATGCAATAACTGCAATCTAGTAAACCTGCGTGTCTTTAAAAACGTCAACAGTGATAATTAACTCTATGTATATATGACAGTACACTGTACTGCATCTATAAACATGCAGAATCTTTATGATATTAACAGACGATTCAGAGGTGCACTCAAGTCAGTAGCAATTACACTTGCACTGTGTGCTTGGAGCTACATCCAGATATTCACCAGTAGGCCATTTTATATGTGTCTATGCCGGTATCCATACACGTGATCATGTAGTTGTCATCACTCTCAGAGCGCATTTGCAGCACCTTAGGCTATGTGTGAATCCCCTCTGCAGCTTTGTTCCACCTATCCATCCGCAAGTGGAAATGTGACAGAGAATCATTCATGGAGACACAATCAGTGGGGAGGCAGTCAGTTGACCGCCAGATGGGATCCCGGTGGTCAATATACCAACGCCGGAATCCCGACACCATCTGCAGTACCAGCGGTCAGAGTCCCGACCGCCGTCTGGTTTCTCCACGCCACCACCCAAGGGGGAATAGAACCCTGTGGTGAGCGAAGGTCGCCACCAGGTCTGAATCGTGGCGAGTGCAGCGAACCCACAAGGGGACGTGCTGCGCTCGATCCCGGTGTCGGTCTCCTGACTGTCAGGATCCCGACTGTCGGGATCTCATACTGATCCTCTGGCCTCAGCATCTTTGTTTTGCGGTGGACATGGTTTGCCCAATATTGCAGATGGTAATCCGATGATGCGTCTTTGGACTCATGCAGCAGATCTGGGCACGGGTGGACGACTCACTTCGAAAGACAACACCTGTATCACTTACATACCTTCTCAGATCTGCTCCTACTGAAGACGTAGAATCAAGCACTCCTGAGTCCACGTCTGAATGAGCCCCTTTGTTACAGCTGCCTCACGGCCTGCTAAGCTTCAGTTCTTCCCAGTAAAGATAGCCATGTATTCCTGAGCATGCAAGAGGACGGATCCCGATTGCCAGGATCTCATACTGATCCAAATCAGACACAAAACAGTCACAGTGCTAAAACGGCATGATCCATCTGTGAAACGGTTTGGGTGCAACTCAGCTACAGCCGAGCATCTTTGCAAGATTAGAAATTCAAGGCAAAATGTACATCTTTTATTAGAGACACTAACTGTTCCTTCTATTTAAACATCACCATGTCAAAATAGCTTTATAGTACCTCTGTATTCCTTACTAACATCCTCTCGCATGCTCAGGAATACACTGCATGAGTCCAAAGATGCAGCTGAGACATCAAATGTTCGATGGTGTGCCGATATATGACCAATGGGGGTCATTCCGAGTTGTTCGCTCGTTGCCGATTTTTGCAAGGGAGCGATTAAGGCAAAAATGTGCATGCGCATGGTACGCAGTGCGCATGCGGTAAGTATTTTAGCACAAAACTTAGTAGATTTACTCACGTCCGAACAAAGAATTTTCATTGTTGAAGTGATCGAAGTGTGATTGACAGGAAGTGGGTGTTCCTGGGCGGAAGCTGGCCGTTTTCTGGGAGTGTGCGGAAAAACGCAGGCGTGCCAGGATAAAATGCGGGAGTGTCTGAAGAAACGGGGGAGTGGCTGGCCGAACGCAGGGCGTGTTTGTGATGTCAAACCAGGAACGAAACGGCCTGAGCTGTTCACCATCTGTGAGTAGGTCTGGAGCTACTCAGAAACTGCTAAGAATTTTCTATTCGCAATTCTGCTAATCTTTCGTTCACTATTCTTCTAAACTAAGATACACTCCCAGAGGGCGGCGGCCTAGCGTGTGCAATGCTGCTAAAATCTGCTAGCGAGCGAACAACTCGGAATGACCCCCAATGTTCCCAATGTTCTATCTATTGTAAGTCTGCGACAAATGTGAGATGCTGGAGGTAGGCTTCTCTGTGCACAAGACCTCAGTTAAATCATTAACGTATTTTCTGAAGCCTGCTATGCCCAATATTGCAGCTGCGAAGGCAAGTGTGTACACTTCTGAATCAGGCCCTATAAAATCTACAGCTGCAACAAATTCTGGATTGGTCCACTTGAAATGACAAAAAAATAAATAGAAAAATAAACAACAAAAAGTCAATATACAGTACTTACCAATGCTGTCATAAGGTATTTGTATGGAATTTGAATCAACCCACTTTTTTGTGTAAATAAAGAGACACAGAGGCATCATACCCAGAGCAAATAATGTGGAACAAGTGGTCATGCTTAAACTGCAACAAAGGAACAAACAAAAACTGGGATTCAAAATTTTTGCAAGAATTTTGCATCTTTGGAAAACATGCTGGAAGTATCAGAACTACAATACAAGATAAGCCCCCATTTAATGACAAGAATAGGAAATGCTGATTCCACAGAGGATATAAACGGGCACCTCCTAGAAGAGATATGGGCATGATATGCACAGCATTCTTTTCACTTGTTTGCAGGTGCAAAAGCTTTAATAATTGTCTCCTACTATGTTACCTTGAAAGATGCAAACCCAGCCCTAGTCACACAAACATCTGTATTAATCATACATATTTAATACCTCATGTCTTTTAATATATATTTTTTTTCTGTACAAAAACAATTATTATTCTGTGCTTGAACAATTATTATTACAAAGAAGAGTGTGATCCATCCACACCAGTATCTAAGATAACATTCATACAAAATGTCCACTCATAATGAGTCAAAAATTAGGAGGTGCAACTCACAGTAATGGGCCCTACACACTGGACTCGTTCATACCGTTCAGTGTGGAAACACCAACGATGAACGTTGCGTGGCCCTGCGCTCATTCATCATTGGTGCCCCGTCGCTTATGCATGCAAGCCAATATGGACAATCTCGGCCATATTAGCATGCACTGCTATGGAGCCGAGTGACGGGGGGAGTAAAGAGACTTCACTCCCCCCGTCACTCCCCCCCCCCCCCCGCCGCCAGGTCGGCCATCAGGCAGCTCGGCGGCGGGTCGACAAGTGTGTAGGGCCCACTAGTTATCAATAATTCAAAAGGAAAAGAAAGATAAGGAGAGCGACAGGTGTAGACTTCCGGAGTGTACCCATTTAATATCCATATCTTTCTTCCCTTTTTTTAATTGTCGAAGACATAACTCTTTGCATGAGACATCACAATAAAATAGGCAATAACCTAAAGGATAATTTTGCCTAAAAATGAAAATTCACTTCTGATTGGATTCTCCTAAGACACAAAATACAGTATATTAAATGTATACTCCTTAAAGCAAAAGTACTTCTGTGCACGAATATGCAGTATATCCAACTGATGTGAAATGAATTAGGTTAGACCAGTGGTTCTCAAACTCGGTCCTCAGGACCCCACACAGTGCATGTTTTTCAGGTAACCCAGCAGGTGCACAGGTGTATTAATTACTCACCGACACATTTTAAAAGGTCAACAGGTGGAGCTATTTATTTCAACTTGTGATTCTGTGAGGAGACCTGCAAAACATGCACTGTGTTGGGTCCTGAGGACCGAGTTTGAGAACCTGTGGGTTAGACAATAGTTTGGGCTTTTAAAGAGACCCCTTCTTTATGTCAGCACATTTACTGCAACAAAGCTTGGCATACAATTTCCCAAACTCTGACATTTCAGTCCAGGGTTTTTTGTTTTTGTTTTTTTTCAAAAAAAAGCAAGTTACAAATGCAAACTGGGAAAAATATACATAAAAGGAGACCCATTATCTTGAAAAAAAAGGCAATAAAGTAACTGCATGCCAAAACAAATATCATTATAACTATTTAATATTAATTATTTATTACCAGTTATTTATATAGCGCACTAGGATACAAAATATAAAGGAGCGGGGAAGAAAGGTAAGAGGATGGAGGGAGGTGGGGAATATTGGTCGTCTAGGTTCTCAAGTATGGGAAATAAAAAGGGGCAGGAATGGGTTATGCCAACCTGGTGAAAGGGAGCCGAGACTGTTAGGCCAAATTAAAAAGAGGAGGGGAGGAAGTAGCACATAGTCACCTGCAATAGGAGAGGTGGGGGAATTTGGAGAGGCTGCTAAGCATAGAGCCATGGAGCCCAAATCTGCTGGAACTCATAATTTTTGTCATGATGATAGTAGGTACTTCTTTCCATATGGTCACATGATGAACCAAATGTAAGATTTGAGTGAGGATATACTTGGAGGACTTGGCTGTTTCCAGGCCTTAGCTATGAGACACTTGGCAGCTGCAAGAAAGTTTAGCCCACTTTGTCAGCTTCTGGGATGGAACAACATAGGAGACATGGCCTTGGGTCTCTCTGAACAGGACAGGGCAAAAAAAATGAAAAGAGAGAACAGACTTTATTTCAAAGGAGAGAAATCTTGGAACATGCCCACCATATATGTAAAAGCAATAAAGCCTTTCCACACTCCCTCCAACACACAGTAGTAGTAGTACACTTTAGCTAGTCTGTCTGGGGTAAGATACTGTACCATCTAAAATATACTTTACATGCATTTTCTTTAATCATGGTAAAGATTGAACTAGATGTCACAACAGCCCTAATGACTTACCACTGTCCACATCTGTGGGTGGGATGTTACAGGGGGAGAATGCCCTGACAAGAGAAATCCCATAAAATGACATAGCTGAAAGTCCTCATAGAACTGAGGGAGAAGGTCAGGAAATGTTATATGGAGTTTCGGTAAGGAAATTAGAGATCCTTGTATAATCATATCCCCAGCAAACCAAATAACGGAGGCCCTTCCTTAGTGGGAAGCTAGTCGTAACTGTCAAACTGTCTATAATGACCCTCGCCTTGTGTTTACATCTCCTTCGTTGCTATGTCCCTGCTTGTACTCATTCATGAGCAGTTAGACACATTTAATATATCACAAGCACATATTCTCAAATGGGTGCATTTTTTGTCTTTGTGCCTCCCAGTAACTGGTGAGCATTTATTTGGGCACATGTTTATTATATCAGGCGCCTTCTATTTAAACTGACTCAAACGCTACCCAGGTGCCTGAGCAACAGGATGTGTCCTTCTGATACTGACTGGCTTGTTCCTGATTCTGATCAGTTGCTTGTGATCCTGACCACAACTTTTCTCAACATTTCTCAACCTGTTCTGTCTGCAGTAACTTTGGACTATCTATCTATCTATCTATCTATCTATCTATCTATCTATCTATCTATCTATCTATCTATCTATCTATCTATCTACATGTAGGCTCCCCACCTATCATTTTATAGACTGTATTTGATAAATGCTACATTGTTGCTAAGGGTAACTTCTCCACTTACCCACTTCTGTACTCTTTAGAAGAATTGATACATCTACCCCTATGTCCTGATAATGTGATAATGTGATTATCAGTCTCCCCACCCATGGCCCTCCCCCTCTGAGATTTCATGTACTAAAAGTTGGTAAGCATTTATCTAGCATCTACCAATTGCTAACAAACACACCATCCTAGACAAATCATTACATCATTGGTATGATAAAGAATGTTAAAAAAAATATTTAACCCCATATTTAAATCCTACAAAGGCGGCAGTATGGATGGTGTAATGCTAACTGTGTGGAGTTTGTATATTCTCCCCTTGCTTGCATGGGTGTCATCTGCTTACTCCGGTTTCCTCTCACAATCCAAATATATACTGGTAGGCTGATTGATTGGCTCCTAATAAAAAAATAACCCTAGTGTGTAAATGCGTGCATGTATGTGTGTTTAGGGCAGACTAGTTGGGCCAAGTGGTTTTTATCTGATGTCAAATTTTATGTCTCTATGTTCAGGGTCTTTTATCTACAGAAATAATTAATGCAATATTTTTTTAAAAATATCTAATTGTCAATTAAAATATGTTTGGTAAATTGGGTGGAGAGTCCTTTAATATTGACAGAAAGCATGAATACACAACATTTCAGTTTACTGGTGCTACGTTCAGGGAAACTCCTTCTTAAATGCAGTTGTAAAATAACTATCATAATAAAAATTACCTGTTGTGTTAAATTCACATCTCTACTGTGTAATGTTATCACAAATGTCTGTTTAAGAGATAGGTTGATGATGTCTTACATAAAAATGCACTATTTTTTTTATAGCAACTCAATATTTACTAATCTCCAAAAAGCTATGTTTTGTTGAAAAAATTAGATTGTTGCGAATCCCTGCAGTATTTTGATGTGCAACAGATTATCACTAGAGTGCATGGGTACTTCACTTTCAGAGCTATATCCCTTTTCCACTGTTTTGAAAAACCTGGGTTTTTGCACACGAATGCGCATCAAGCCGGGTTTTTTGGGGTCATTCCGAGTTGATCGCTCGCTAGCAGTTTTTAGCAGCCGTGCAAACGCTATGCCGCCTCCCACTGGGAGTGTATTTTAGCTTAGCAGAAGTGTGAACGAAAGGATTGCAGAGCGGCTACAAAGTTTTTTTGTGCAGTTTCTGAGTAGCTCTAAACCTACTCAGCGCTTGCGATCACTTCAGACTGTTCAGTTCCTGTTTTGAAGTCACAAACACGCCCTGCGTTCGCCCAGCCATGCCTGCGTTTTTTCTGCCACGCCTGCATTTTTCCGAACACTCCCTGAAAACGGTCAGTTGACACCCAGGAACGCCCTCTTCCTGTCAATCACTCTGCAGCTGCCTGTGCGACTGAAAAGCTTCACTAGACCTTGTGTAAAACGACTTCGTTGGTTGTAATAGTACGCCGCGCGTGCGCATTGCGCCGCATACGCATGCGCAGAAGTACCTTTTTTTGCCTCATTGCTGCACAGCGAACGAATGCAGCTAGCGATCAACTTGGAATGACCCCCTTTGTTCAGTGGAAAAGGGTCCCCAAAAAGAAAGAGAGAGCATAAATAGGTAACCAGGCTCATCCGAACCGGGACCTGTTTACGACATGCGGAGAGCCTCCCAAACCGCAGTGTCACGCCAGTCGTAAGGAGGTTGGGGGACGCATATTATCTGCGCTGTTGTCTGCCCTGCTATGCAGACAGCATCAATGCCGGGTGAAGGGGAATGCATCCATTCAGTGCACAGAGGCTGGGGACAGTCCAGCAGCTGCCAGAGAGCTGTGCTCACTCCCAACATGACGTGGGGTGACATCTGTGGGGGCGGAATTCAAATGTTTTGTCCGCTGGCAGCCACTAAATGGCGCCTAACATAGCTACTCAATTGTAGGACCGTACGGGCGTGATGGCTGCCAGCATTGGCATTTGAGCTCACACCCCCCGGAGGTGGCGAGCAGAAATGTGTGAAAAGTGACATGTTTGGTGGCCCCAGGGCTGTTTCTAGCCAATATGGCTCCCAGTGCGAGATTAAAAATGCGCCCCCCCCCCATGACATAAAAAAATGTGCCCACACACACACACCTAGATTTAAAAAAAAAAACTTGCGTGTGCACCCGTCAAGGAGGCGTGGCCTCATTTAAATGGGCATGGCCTCATTAAATGGGCATGGCCTCGTCTGAAAAGACTACCTCACAATCCAGTTTTTGACCCTGCTCCAACAGATCACGGCCACCACAGGAAAAAAAAATTCTACCATATTAAGCCCCACACAGTAATGCCCCCTGCACCATATCATACCACACACTGCAATCCCCTTGATACATTAAATCCCCACACTACTACAGGCAAGAGTCCCCATTTCACACATTACGGCAGGTGTCCCCATTTTACACATTGAGAGAGAGAGAGAATACTTACAGAGGCGATTACCGCTCTTCGGCCCGCCTCACCAGTCGCTCCTCGCGCCAGGCTTTTCTCTCTTCCTAACTTGGATCCCCCTCTGTACTCCGCTCGGGGGGGGGGGGGGGGGGGAGTTTCACGGAGTGACGGGGTTGCGTCGTGACGTAACGATGCAACCGCATCATTACGTGAAACTACGCCCCCCGAGCAGGTTACTCGGGGAGAAATAGGAGGGGGAAGCAGGGAGCCACAGTTAGTGCCGCGGCGGGCGCCCAGTGCGGTTGCACTGCTCGCCTGCCCCAAGAAACAGCCCTGGGTGGCCCATACAGCACTTTTTGTGGTAGCGCCCAGCACTTTGGTCGGATTTAGCAGTTGTAGTGATGCAGTGTGTGCTGATTGCGTTATATAGTTTTGCAACGTGTGTACAGGGAGCTTTTAGCAGAGGAGGGGGCCCTGTGCATGGCGCAGTAGTCTTCAATGTCACATAGGTCTATGGAAATATGGCGCCCGTCGTGTTTGGGAGACCAATTTCACTACTGCACATGCGCAGCAAGCATTTTGGAAGAGTTTTTTGCCATGGCTGCAGCGCGTGATGCAGGACTCGGCAAAGATAAGTATTAAATATGGTGCAGTATGTGCGATGTGGGCCCCTCCTTGACTCAGTGGGCCTTGTGCACCGCGCACTTGGGAGGTATGCAATATACCTCCCAATTTTCACTTGTGCTGACCAGGACACATGGACAACAGGAGCACCTGATGAGAACTACATTTTTGCAATTCATGTCCTTCAGTTTGAAGAAGAATGGCACGAGGTGGTTACTATGTTTTACTATGTTTCACAATATATTATCGGTGGACAGAATGCTGGCTATCAATATCCCAACAGCGGCATACTGACAGCCAGAATGCTGGTAGTGGGGCGAGCGCTAAGAGTCCCCCTGTGGGCTCGGTGGGACACCCATGAGTGGGAATAGCCCTGTTGAGCTGGGATTCCAGTTGACGGCAAATTAAACGTATCCCTTCACTAGTCACCTTTAGCAATAAAATCCGATTTAGTAGATAGTAATTTATTTCAGTGATGTAATCAGAGTTTTGCAATGCACTAATGACTTTACTCTCTCCAAATAAGATTCTTTCCTCATTTCCTAGTGTCCTTGATAGGGAGTTTTTGTGGGGGTATTGTCCAGCATTAGCATTAATTTGATGCATTACCTGTCATGATAAAAAAAACGAAAAACATGCAGAATAACAGGGATCTCTAAAGCCAACATTATTAACAACTTCCATGGCATTTTTGCACGGGATAAAATCACAGTCAGATAGACTTTCTGCTTTGGTGCATCCTATGCCACTGCAAGCTCTGCTCCTCCCCATGCCATCTTATCAGTGGTTTTCTCTACCTTTCTTTAACCACTTAACTGACGATTTATTTAGCCAAAAACCGCTCTGAAATTGTTTTTTTTTTAATGAGTGAATTAGGTGAAGAATAAGAATTTAACCCTATCCAAAATTATTTTAGTTAAAAAAAAGAAAATTTTTATTGTAATTTTTTCACAACATCGAAACATCGACCAGGAACATCGCGGCCATCGGAAACATCGCGACCATCATGGCTTTCATTTTGAAAGCAGGGTCAGCCTCCAGGTACACAGCGGGTCTTGGGGGGGGGGGGGGGTTAATTTACACTCCCCAGCAGCTGCTATTGTCTGCTGCCGCTGGAGGGGAGGCTCCTGCTGCAGCAGTGATCGGCAGTGATCAGCAGTGATCGGCAGCACGGCAATCAGTAGGGGAGAATGCAGGGTGACAGAGGGACCTTCCGGTCCCTCTGACAGCAGCAGCGGAGGGAAGTTTGTGTGACTGGTCGCAACCAGGTCAGATAAAGCACTTGCAGGCATGGTCGCATCTGATTCGGCCATGCCAGGCAAGTGGTTAAGTGGCTGGGCTGTGATGTCACTGGCCAATTTGACCACCGACATTGTGTCCCTTGTGTGCCCCAAAATATATTGCAGTCAGGGTCGGCTAAGACCTCGTGGCGCCCAGGGCAATAGTTTCCCTTGGCGCCCACCGCCCCTCGACAGGGCAAACAGGGTTAGTGCGCAGCGCAGGTGCGCATCAAAAATAAGGCGTGGCTTCATAGTGGAGGGGCGTGGTCAGTTCCCCCCCTGTAGAGTTGTACCCCCAGTAGCTGCTGTGTCCCCAGTAGTTGTGCCTCCAGTAGTTTTGCCCCCAGTACTGCACCCTCAGTAGTTGTGCCCCCATTAGTTTTGCCCCAGTAGTTGTGCCCTCATTAGTTTTGCCCCCATTACTGTGCCCACCAGTAGCTGTGCCCCTAGTAAGGGCTGCTTTCCAAAAATTTTAAATGAAAAAATACTCACCAGCCCCGCTCCTGCTTTCCAACCGCTGCTGCCCTTCATCTCCAGCTGCTCCCACAATCCCGTGCGGTGCGCGATGACATCAAGCGCACCACACGGCAGGCACCAGTAGCGGGGAAAGGTCCTCTCCTCGAAGAGAAACTAGACACGTCTAGTTTCCCTTCGCGGAGAGGACCTTTTCCTAATCACCGCCGCCGCCACCCCAGTTAGTAGTGGCTCTTGCCAAGGCGGTGGCGCCCCAGGCAAAAATCCTGCTTGCTCGTGGCAAGAGCCGCTACTGATTGCAGTCGACATTCTGGAGCAGTGGGCCTAAAAAATGCTTGGAGGGGAACTTCCATTCCCCTCTGTGAGCACTATGGGCCTAATTCAGACCTGATCGCAGCAGCAAAATTTTTCTCTTATGGGGAAACCGTATGCAGTGCAGGGGCGGCAGGTATAACATGTGCAGGGAGTGTTAGATTTGGGTGGGTTATTTTGTTTCTGTGCAGGGTAAATACTGGCTGCTTTTTTTTTACACTGCAATTTAGATTTCAGTTTGAACCCACCCCACCCAAATCTAACTGTCTCTCTGCACATGTTACATCTCTTCCACCTGCACTGCACATTGGGGGTCATTCCGAGATGATCGTAGCTGTCCTAAATTTATCACAGCTACGATCATTCACACTGACATGCATGGGGACGCCCAGCACTGGGCTAGTCCGCCCCGCATGTCAGTGCCCCCCCCCCCTCCGTAGAAGTGAAAAGGCATCGCACAGCGGCGATTCCTTTGCACTTCAAGAGTAGCTCCCGACCAGCGCAGCTTTAGCGTGCTGGCTGGGAGCTACTCATCGCTCCCCAGCCCGCAGCGGCTGTGTGTGTGCAGTACTGACCCGATCGCACCGCAGCGATAAACTGCAGCATGCGATCGGCTCAGAATGACCCCCATGGTTTTTCCCATTAGAGAAAAATGTTGCTGCTGCGATCAGGTCTAAATTAGGCCCTATATCACAATCTGTGCACAACAAGGGGTTAATCAAAGTCTACAGGAGTGTTAAAATGATAAAGGGGTGTGCTGGACTTTCCCACAGTATGATTCTAGACACCCCCTAGGAATGTTTTGTTTTTCAGATAATTTCCTTTTTGACCTTTTTGACAAGAACATTTGCCAGTTGTTACGAGACTTTGGAAAATTAGCCCTCAGGGCTAATTTCTGAACAAGTTTTGGCTATTTCAAACTTGTTGCATTTGATAAATGGTGCTCCAGCCAATCAGCTCCTGTCATCTGCTTGAAAAATTAGTTATGATCCGTGTGGCTGGATCACCATTTATCATACGCAACAAGTTTTAAATAGCTAAAACTCACTGATAAATGGGCTATAATGTATGAAGGACCATTTAATCCGATTACTTCATGAACCAGTTGATAGTGAAAACTTGCAGCGGTGCAATCAGGTCTGAAGTGCTCCTGCGCATGGGACGCAATGCGCAGGCGTGTCGGCCGCTAGTGATGGCCGTCGCCAGGGAGCGACGAATCCTAAAGAAGAAAGCGTTCGCACCCACGAATGCAAGAAGATTGACAGGAAGAGGCCGTCCGGAGGCGTCAACTGACCGTTTTCAGGGAGTGTCCATCCGAACGCAGGCGTGCCCGGCCGTTTCCAGAGAGGGATCCTGACTTCAGCTCCTGGCCGGATCATCGCAGCGGGTGAGTAAGTCCTGAGCTGTGCAGAGGCTGCACAAACTTTTGTTTGTGCAGCTCTCTGCCCAAGCATTTGCAGCCCTGCACATCGGCGACTACATCGGCGACTACCTGATCGCAGCAGTGCTAAAAATAGTCTGCGTGCGATCAGGTCGGAATGACCCCCACCTGTGGTGGAGCAACAAATGGGATGGTCATGGCACAGTGGTGAGCTGGTGACAGACTCTGGAATTTTTCGGCCTGGATTACGTGATGCATTCTGAGATAGGGAATGTATAGAAAGTGGAACGCACCGGCATCTGGCCATAGCTTCTTTCCTCTCTACTGATGAGCACTAGGATATTGACTGGTACTGATACTAACAAATGGACATGACTTTTGTACTAATAATGTCAATGAGCAGGTGAAAGCAGGTGAGATACTTTACAACAGTCACTAGAATGCTTCCTGTGTTATACATTGGTCACCAAAGGTGTTTCTGTATTATATATACAGTAAGTGCCTGGAATTTTCTGTGTTTTTATGTTCCTTTTATTTGTCTAAACATAGAAACATAGACTCTAACAGCAGTTAAGAACCACTTGGCCCATCTAGTCTGCCCTAACCACAAATACATGCACACACTAGGGTTAAAAATATACCTACCAGTATATTTTTAGATTGTGGGTGGAAACCAGATTACCTGAAAGAAACTCTCGCAAGCACTGTGAGAATATACAAACTCCACACAGTTAAAACATACAAACATAGAATTTGATGGTAGATAAGAGCCACTTGGCCCATCTAGTCTGCCCATGTGCACAAACTTACATGGTGGGACTCGAAACCATGACCTGTGTGCTCGGGTGTACTACGATATACCGGCGCTTGGAATCCCGGCGCCTAGCATACCGGTGCCGGGATCCCGACCACTGGAATGTCGGCAGCAGGGCGAGTGCAAAAGAGCCCCTTGCGGGCTCGCTGCGCTCACCACCCTGCTGGCACAGTGGCGCGCTGTGCGGGCCACGCTATTTATTCTCCCTTCATAGTTGTCGTATCCCGGCGGTTGGGATCCCGGCGCCGGTATGCCGAGCACCGGGATCCCGATAGCTGGGATATCGAGTGCCTCCCGTGTACTCTGAGGCAGTAATGCTAACCATTACACCGTGTTTGTAATTTCTGTAATATTTAAGGGTTGGATATAAGTAAGAAATAATGTAAGGGGCATGAATCGGGTTTGAATATATAGTGCTATGGGTTGTTTGAGGGAGGGTGACCCCAAACCATTATCTTCCACCGGGCCCCATGAGGTCTAAATCTTGCTCTACAGTTGGTTCATGTTTGCAGACCTGTTTTACTGTAACTAACTAAATGGCCCTTTTTATGTCACATAGTTCGAAGGGTTGCACAGTAAAAGTGTATAACAATTATATACAATTACTAAACATTAGCTGACACAAAATATTAATTTACACATTTATTCATAATTTTATGACATTGTATGAAATGCTGTCATTTACTTCGTCAGTGCATCAATAATGACAGTAATAATCTCATCTCATTATAGACATTAGATTATGTTTACATTTTTATAGGAATTATAATGTACAGTATTTTGATGAATAGTATCTATACAAAGGGCTAATGTAGTTGAATAAAATGACAAACCAAACGTAGAATAATTATTTGATGCATACACAGCAAATCAATGTTACTGTATATAACAAAATATCAATAAATTCCAAATAAAATAAAAATAAATAAAAGTATATATAGTCTTACCTTAAATCCATGTCACCATCTACCCAGTATGATAAGATATTGGAACCAGTGCCTCCTGGGCAACATCCCATGATAAGAATGACTATTGCCTGAATTGGTTGAACATTAAATATAAGTGATAGCACAAAACCAGTAATTGGCATTACTCCGAATTGACAAAGAAAAGCCACAATTATACCCCATGGCCGTCTGATATGGCCCCAAAACTTCTTAAACTCCACACTGCAGCCCAAGGAGAACATGACAAGCGCTAACAAGGTGGTGATCGTTGCAGACAGAACTGTATTAAGAATCTTATTGTAGTTGTCAGGAGGCATCAGACAGCTTGTAACATTGCACACTGTGGCATTTGCTGGACAGAATGGCTCACTATGGTTTTCTGGAGTCGCTACAGCCATAGCTATGTTATTTTGATAATTAGTTAGCTAGAAAAAAAGAATTATGCTAAACAAGGCATCCGTCAGCTGCTGCTTAGAATCTGCAATCTTGGAAAGTCACCTGCATATAACTGTACAGAATCTAATAAAATGTGTCAGAATGTTTTATAGAGTCATTACTCCTTGCTGCACAATGAAACAGAAGAATGACCAGAGTTAAGTGGTAAAATCCTTGAAGTATATTTAGTGTAAGCGGTTACAAGAAAATGTCTAGTTTAATTATTTCTGGAACATTTGCTGGTGAATGTGGGTGTGTTTCTTTTGATGGGAAAACTTCAAACTCAGGTCTTACCAGAAAGGTCTTCTATTCACTACAGAATGTTTTTTTTGTCTTTGGTGTGTTCTGTGAGTGACAATTTACTTTAGCTGACTACAAAATGCAAGATATAGATTGATGTACTGTAGTATAGTACATGTTAGTTTGTTTTAATACAGGTGGCATGACACATTCACTTTTCACATGATTTTAAAATGAATTTGTATCAATGCTTTACTTAAAGCTTACTAAAATACGATTTGTGATGCATAATTATGACTTTCTCCTCTTTCAAGGCCTATTTCTGAGTTGAACGCAGACATGTACATCCTTGCATCTTCTGTGTTTTATTCTCATCTGCGACTTGATGCTTATGCTCTTCCCTGGTTTACATCCATGTGGATGGGTGCAGTGAGTGCCACTGCAGTGGGGCCCTACCTCAGGTGCCTGACCAGGGCCAACAACAGAAATCTTGGGGCCCAATACAGTGTTATCTCTGGGGTCCCCTCAGAAAAAAAAAAAAAAAAAAATTATATATATATTTATATATTAAAGCACAACAGGATTTGCTGCGCTATATAGGAAACTGTAAATTTATATATATATATATATATATATATATATATATATATAAAAAACACATATATATTACTCATATATAAATATGTATCTCCTTCCTTCCCCACACATCCCACAGTCTGTCTCTCCGTAATGACTCCATGCTACATCCCTAGCTCCCTCACCCCATCCCAAAGCCCTGTATCCCCTCACCAATCCACTCTTACCCTGGGGAGAGACTCACCTGCACTGCACTCCCCAGACCTGAACACCGCACAGCAGGAACCATGCGGCCCTCACACTCCACCAGAAAAGGCCGGCACAGGAATCCTGGCTAGTGGAGCGGCTGTCATGTCCCATAACTGTCTGCAACAGAGCTGGACCCTGAAGAGCAGGCGCACACTCATGCAGCGCAGTCACTTTATTTGAAAGGCTCTTGTCACTCTAAGGCTGCACCCACACTGCCTACAGCTCCCTGCCCTATTTAGACAAGATAGCTCACATCCCTGCTGGGCACTAAGTGGCATATTCTTGAGGCCCCTCAGATCCTTGGGGCCATTTACAGGTGTCCCCTTTGCCCCCCCCCCCCCCCCCCCCTTTCGCCGGCCTTAGGCCTGACTCGGTTGCACCTTGGTTATAAAGTTGTCTACCAGATTTCTGGAATGTCATGCTAAGCAATGTGTGGTATGATGCAAACTGGGCAAACTTTGTGGCCAAGCAGTCTTAAAAAAAAAAGAATCTGAAAAATAGTTTGTGCAGCACCATACACTAGCTGGCCTGGCCCCTCCAACAGGCCCGGGGCGCAGGTAATCAGTACCCGCGCACTCAAACTCTGTATGTCTCTTTATGCAACCACTCTCAGCGACACTCCCATAACATTTATGTAATTGGTTTTTATTCATGCAGGAAATGTCACTTTTATGATGAAGCAATACCTAGAGAAGAGTTTGTATAACAAACAGCCACATTGAAATATATTACACTAGGCATTATACTGAAAAAACTAAAGATTGTCAAAACAATATATGTTTTATATGACCCAAATAAAGACTACTCCCATATATACTGTAGGAGATGCTTCTTTTAATATATATTGCTTGTTTACACCAAGAAGTATGTTTCAATATCATTTTGACATTATTCATCAGTTTATGAATGATATTATACACTGCAAATAAACATTTACCAGTTGTGACTATGGAGTCTATGTACTAAGCCTTGGAGAGAGATAAAGTGAACGGAGATAAAGTACCAACTATCCAGCTCCTGTCATTTTTCAAAACCAGCCTATAGCATGACAGCTAGGAGCTGATTAGCTGGTACTTTATCTCTCTCTATACTTAATCACTCTCCAAGGCTCAGTACATAGACCCCTATATGGTTTTCTGAGCATTTGTAATGTAAAATAAAATGATATGGTATTTTTTTTTACATGCTGTTACCTACCTAATATTACTTACCTGTCATACTGAAGGTACTGAAACTTCCTGTTCCCCAGGTACCTCAGTTTTCCAGTTGTCCTCAAGTGTGACAGGAAGTGGCTACTGGGCTATTTAAAAAAAAAGATAAGCCTATCTGGAAAGATGTGCTTGCTTATACAGTAACTTGTATGTAATGATTTTAAAATATGGGCCCTCATTCCGAGTCGGGTAGGAAAAAGGTTAAAGCGCTGAATGGTCAAATATGAGAGCAAAAGGTCACATGAAAATACACATTTATTGAAATTAAAAATAGGCTTAAAATTGATTAAAAATTGGTAACAATGTAAAAAAGTGAGTACTGAATACTGAGGGACACAGGGAAGTGTCCAAACGTTATGTCTCTCCCAATCCTGATGAAATTGCATAGACAATTCACACCTGTTCCAATAAAGCAGTCCCTTAATAGATGTGCTCAAGATATCTCGTTAATGTTCCATCAGATATTATAGTTACCACCAGCGATTGTCCAAGGTGTTTAAGCGGATAAGCATCCGCAGCGGCTTGTCCCTTGTTAAGCTGTGGGTGATGGAAAAACGGGTCCACGAAATGAGCCAATGGTGGGGACCTGGTCCAGGTGGAGAGTCTTCAGGAAAGGATTGTAGATGGTGAGTACACACAGCACCAGTCGCGACTGGTGCTGTGTGTACTCACCATCTACAATCCTTTCCTGAAGACTCTCCACCTGGACCAGGTCCCCACCATTGGCTCATTTCGTGGACCCGTTTTTCCATCACCCACAGCTTAACAAGGGACAAGCCGCTGCGGATGCTTATCCGCTTAAACACCTTGGACAATCGCTGGTGGTAACTATAATATCTGATGGAACATTAACGAGATATCTTGAGCACATCTATTAAGGGACTGCTTTATTGGAACAGGTGTGAATTGTCTATGCAATTTCATCAGGATTGGGAGAGACATAACGTTTGGACACTTCCCTGTGTCCCTCAGTATTCAGTACTCACTTTTTTACATTGTTACCAATTTTTAATCAATTTTAAGCCTATTTTTAATTTCAATAAATGTGTATTTTCATGTGACCTTTTGCTCTCATATTTGACCATTCAGCGCTTTAACCTTTTTCCTACCCATTTCTGTTATTTGGGGGTCTGACCAACCCCATTTGTTTCAGCTGCTGTGGTGCACCTCCCTCATCAGCGCCTGGAGCAAATTCACCTTAGGGTGTTTTTTCCATATCTTTGCAGTTCCTCATTCCGAGTCGTTCGCTCGGTATTTTTCATCGCATCGCAGTGAAATTCCGCTTAGTGCGCATGCGCAATATTCGCACTGCGACTGCGCCAAGTATCTTTGCTATGAAGATAGTATTTTTACTCACGGCTTTTTCATCGCTCCGGCGATCGTAATGTGATTGACAGGAAATGGGTGTTACTGGGCGGAAACAGGCCGTTTTATGGGAGTGTGGCTGAAAACGCTACCGTTTCCGGAAAAAACGCAGGAGTGGCCGGAGAAACGGGGGAGTGGTTGGGCGAACGCTGGGTGTGTTTGTGACGTCAAACCAGGAACGACAAGCACTGAACTGATCGCACAGGCAGAGTAAGTCTGGAGCTACTCAGAAACTGCTAAGTAGTTTGTGAGCGCAATATTGCGAATACATCGGTCGCAATTTTAAGATGCTAAGATACACTCCCAGTAGGCGGCGGCTTAGCGTGTGTAACTCTGCTAAATTCGCCTTGCGACCGATCAACTCGGAATGAGGGCCATAGTTTTAGTTATAATTTGGCAAATCACTTCATTGTGCCAGAATCCTTATAACAGAAGCTGATGGTGCATCTGAAGGGACAGAGTGGTGATCCATAGATGTGGCAAGCACTGACTTGGCTAGAGTGGCCAGAGCCCATATGCCTGGTCCAGAATTCAATAACTCTCTTCAAGCTATTTGTTTCTAATCTTTTTTTTTCCTCCCATCATACGCAATATATACGTTGATTTCATTTACTTAAGAAGTACTCTTCTTTTGATACAGCAAAATGATGTAAAAAGAGTTTTAGGCATAAGTGTACATTTTTAATCAGCTCTGCAACTACTTTAGCAGTGGTCTGAGATCTCCAGTGCATCCATGACGTCTTAGACCATGTCTCCAGGTTCAGTGGCGCACCCGGGGGGGTGGGGGTTCCGAGCACCCAGAAACCCCCCTCCACCAAAAAAAAAACAAAACATTTTTTTTTTGCTGCATGAGTATTATTAATGGCTGTCTAGCGTCCTCTGCAGCCTGCTTTCTTCCTGGTGGCACTTGTAAGTGCTTAATAAAAGTTTACTTTATTTTAATTATAGTACATATATATCCATGTGCAATTTGTGCATATATATATATATATACACATGTATATACATACATACATACATACATACATACATATAAACACACACACATATGATATATATACATGCGTATATATACGTGTACTGTATGTGTATGTATATATATATATATATATACATAAATGTTTAATATGCTATGTGTATATGTGTATATGTATATAAATATATACATAGGTGTATATACGGTATATAAATGTGTAGATATGTAGATATATATATATATATATATATACATACATATATACACAGACACACTAGTTTTACGGACCCAGCATATACTGGGTCACCTCAGTCCCCACCCCCGTGCTTGGCTCCACTCAGTTCTGGAAACCCCCCCATGCAAATCCTGCGTTTGCCACTGAGGTTGGGTATCCCACTGTATTTGTACATGATAAACATGTTCTAGATACATCAGTTTACACCTGACTTGTGCTCTCCTCTCTTGCTTTGGTATACTCAAAATCTTTAAATCTTCTTCATCTCTTTCTGGATATCCATTCTTCAAGTCAGAACAAGTTCCTTAAATGTTGTCGTTTTTTGCATGCAAATATCACCTTAAGTAGACTAGTGTTTAAATCATAGTCAACTTTCTACGGTGGCTGCAAATAGTCTACATGGATCAGACTTTGAAGTACTGTGAAAGTTGAAACAACTTTTATATTTCTTTCCAGTGTCTGAAGATTAATAGGAAACTTTAAAGCTAATTGGAAATGGTTTCTAGATTTATTGAAAGCTAACTGTGTTAAACATTTTTTTTCCAGAAATGTTTTACAAAACCCCCACTCCATGTTAACTTTTCTCACCAAACATTTTTTCTATTTAACTATAAGAATGTGTTTCTCAGCATTTTGTAAGACATTTTCCTATTTTTCTTGGCACAGGAAAAAGCTGTAGGTGGCAGCAACACAACTGTACAAACATTAAGTCTTCTTTTCTTTAATGTATTTGAGCAATGATATAGCATTTGTTGCCATGGAAAGAATCCAAAGTAACAAAGATAGATTATTTGTCATTCTGTTTTCTTCTTGTCATAAATGACAATCTATTTTTTAATAGAAGGCACTCTCCAAGCGAATTATTGCACTGTCTTCATGACAATGTAATACCGGAGTAAACATTAGATTATTGACTTGATAAAGGGCCATCTGGGGCTCATTCTTTTTCTGTGTACTGGAGCATAATTCACTTCTTACTCATCTGCTTCCTTATTTTTCAGAGCTCTGGATTTTTACTATTTGTTTTTGTTAAACTATATAAAAGTTTACTGCATATATTCACATATTATAAAAGATAATTTACAAAAATGTTACCATCAAAAGCATAATATATATTTACACATTTTAATGATACAATATACTGAAAATGTTTTTTAAATTAGATTTTTGATAATATTCTTTCACGGAGTTAGGATAAATAAGTAGTTGTGCATAGGGAAAAGTTTCACGTTTATGAAGTGGAGGAAAATTATGCAGGGGCAGATGCATCCCTGGAATCATTTGCATATTCACGATCCCATCTGAGCCAGATTGTGGGGGAAGGGGGGGGGGGAGGGGGAAACAGCACGGGCTAATAGCTTCCTACAGTCACACAGAGCCGGCCCTAGGCATAGGCAGCATGGGCAAATGCATAGAGGCATCTGTAAGCTAAAAGGCATCTGGGCAGGCTGAACATCTAAATTCAGGCTGAATATCTAAATTCTAATTAGCAATGTGAGGCTGTAGCTTTATTGCAGCTGATGTAGCTTTATTGAACTGGCTCTGTCATGTGCAATAAAGTTTTTTTTATGTTATTTAACATTCTGAGGCTGGAGAGACTCTTGTGTGGGCTGGGGCCAGAGCCTGTAGGTATTCAAGCATGTTGTTTGAGGTATTAGATAAGTGTGCACTATTTTAACAACATTCTGGAGCTGGGCTGGAGAGACAATTTTGCAGGCTGGGGCTGGAGAGACATTTGTGTGGGAGGGGGCTGGAGAGACACTTGAGTGAGATGGGGCTGGAGAGACACTTATGGGGACTGTGGCTGGAGACACACTTGTGTGGGAATGGGCTGGAGAGACTTTTGAGTGGGATGGGGCTGGAGAGACACTTGTGTGGGATGGGGCTGAAGAGATACTTGTGTAGGCTGGAGAGACACAAGGAGGGATGAGACTGTGTGGGATGGGGAGCACAGCACTATGAGGCCACGTTCTTCCGTGAGGAGGTGCCCCTTTTTCAACAAGCACAAAATCTCTCATATTAGGGGGGGGGGGGGGGGAGGACTGTCAGACAAAATCTTGCATAGGACACCAAATTGGTCAGGGCCAGCTCTGCAGTCACATGCCTAGCCTGCATGCAGAGTCTTTGGTAAAAGCTCAAGTTGTGCTTATTGGTTTGTAAATAACCCTGTGAGCGGGCAATAAGACATTACAATGGAAACCACATTTGGTTTTGGTGGCTCTGAAAATGGGTAAAGTATAATTTTTACTCATACTTAAAACAGTAAGGACAATATTATTGATGTTTATCACTGGGTGTGTGGTGGCTACTGGGCCCAGATCTACTCTTCTGACCATGCATAGGGACTGGATAATGGGCAGTGATGCATTGCACATACATTGAACTATACACATACCTTGGACTACACACATGTCAAGAGAAACAGAAAAGGGGCCTTGTGGTAGATGTGGACTGGAACCACTGGGCCCCATAGAAATATAAGCAAGAGGTCCCAGCGATTCAGGTCCACATCCCTCGGAGGCCTGCTCTGATTTTGTAGACATGTGTGGTATCTATACACAACATGATGTGTAAGTCACAAACTTGATTAAATATTAGAAACTGGATAGCTATTATATCAGGTGATTAGTTTTGTGTTTAATATGGAAATCCATGTAGCTGACCAAATTTAATGGATTAAGACATCTGGCTTTTACAACTAGTGGCTATATCACATGGAGACTATTTAGTGTGGACAGCCAATGAGTTAATTCACAGGCAGATAGCGATTCTTATCCAACTGGATTATTAGCCTTGACTTGCACAATAGGAGGACTCCAGCCGACATGTCTTTGAGAGTCATTCAGGTGCGGTTGGAAGTGCTATCACTGCTGCCTTATCTGTATGGTGATGTAGCAGGGGACTGTATGGGGATGTAGCAGGCGCCTCTTGCTACAGTAGTGATCCGAGCTGCAGACGTTTTCATGAACGGAGGCCGTTGCTGCCCTCTCCCCGCCTCTGAAACCGCATCAGGCTGTCAATCAATTACAGGGTTGCTTGCAACATTGCAGGCCCCTTTCACGCATGCGCAAAGTACTGAACATCAGTAGTTTGCGGAATAAGTTGCCCTAGCGACTGCATCTGAATGAGGACCAGTATGTATTAACATGCAGGATTTTTCAAATGTTCTGTATAGGCTATTATTCAAATCTTTAATTGTACTGAACATTTTCCCATCTTGATTTTTAAAGTGTGGGAATGTCAAATCTGTCAACTATGTTTACAAAGTATACCTTAATTAAGACGTAACCACACGGAAAAGGGAGAAATTTAGGAAAAAATCAATTAAATATAAAATAAGTATTCCTACAGCAGATCTGTAGACAAATAAATACGCTAGATATGTACTGTGAACAGTCTAAATAGAAAATGTTTTTTCATCGTAACAAGTCCACTTTAGAGTAAGTACTAATGGATACAGTATAATGGATTGCATGTAAATCCTTCCCCCGGGATCAGGTGACATTTCACACAGGAGACTGGCGGGAAAGGGTGTGCTGCACTGTGTTAAAAAAATCTAACATAATTTTAGGGTGCCATTACAATTTATTACTAGGAGCACTGTATTGTTTGTGTGTCCAGGCACTTTGCTTTAAAAAATGTAAAGTCATTTTAGGGTGCCATTACAGTGAACCTGGACCTTCTTCTCCACCTAAGAAATCTATCAATGCAGTATACTCTGTGATAATGTTTACCATTTGTTCATAAAATAGTATACTCATTACTCTACTGTGTTAGAGGATGCTTCAACCCCAAGTTGTCCTCTTTGTTTTGTACCTTCCAATTGCTGCGTCAGCTTGTGTAACTCCACCATGGAAGATGAGACTCTTGGACCCCAACTGTACAGAAAAATAAACATGTGATGCATCTGTGACAATACAAAAAAAGGTAATGGACCTGCATGTTAAACCAGGGCCGGCTCCAGGCCTACTAGCACCCTGAGCGAGAAATCTTGAAGCCCCCCCATCTCAACGCGCGCCAGGGCGCATGTGCCAGGGAAAGTGGGGATGGCCTCACAACTTTACATTATGATATCAAACTATAAATATATATATATATATATATATATATATATAAACACACCCCTCTACACACAATTAGCAGCCTTACACAGCTCCTTACACATAATGTCCCCAGTATAGTGTCAGATACACAGAATGCCGCCAGTAGAGTTCCAGGTACACATAATGACCCCAGTAGAGTGCCAGATACACATATGCCCCAAAAAGTGCCAGATACACATATGACCCCAGCAGTGTCAGATACACATATGACCCCAGCAGTGCCAGATACACATATGACCCCAGCAGTGTCAGATACACATATGACCCCAGCAGTGCCAGATACACATATGCCCCCAATAGTGCCAGACATTAGCATTTCTATTATGGGTGCAGTGTGTGCGGTGCACATGAGTCCCTGGGTCCAGGGGGGCCCACACCTCACACACTGCACCCATGTTGTTGTAATACTTACCTTTCCAGAGTCCCGCGATGGGCGCTGCAACCGCTGAAGCCACAGCAGCTGTGGCAAAAATCACACCAATAATGTCCGCCGCACATGCGCAATACAAAATTTGTCTCTGGATCATGGCAGACGCCATGTTTCCGGAGACCTGCACATTCACAGTAGACTATTAAAACGCTCCTGGTGCCAGATACACATATGCCCCCAGCAGTGCCAGCTACACATATGCCCCCAATAGTGCCAGATACACATATGCCTCCAGCAGTTCCAGATACACATATGCCCCACAATACTGCAGTGCCAGATGCACATACGCCACCAATAGTGCAGTGCCAGATACACATATGCCCCCAATAGTGCCAGATACACATATGCATCCACAGTGCTAGATACACATATGCGGTAGAGTCACAGCAGCCGTGGCAAAAATCACACCAAAAATGTACGCTGCACATGCGCAGTACAAAATTTGTCTCTGGATTATGGCAGACGCCATTTTCCGGAGACCTGTACATTTGCAGTAGACTCTGGCACAATGCCGAATCCTATGGCATCATGGAGAAAAGGGGGTCCACCCGGAGTCTGCACATGGGCCCCCTCCTCTCTTAAAATGCTCCCGGTGCCAGATACTCATATGCCCTCAGCAGTGCCAGCTACACATATGCCCCCAATAGTGCGAGATACACATATGCCTCCACAGTACCAGATACACATATGCCCCCAGTAAAATGACAGATACACATATGCCCCCATTAGAGTGCCAGATACACATATGCCCCCAATAGTGCCAGATACACATATGCCCCCAGCAGGGTCAGATTCAAATATGCCCCCAGCAGTGGCAGATATACTTATGCCCCCACAGTGCCAGATAAACATATGCCCACAATACTGCAGTGCCAGATGCACATACGCCGCCAATAGTGCAGTACCAGATACACATATGCCCCCAATAGTGCCAGATACACATATGCCTCCACAGTACCAGATACAAATATGCCCCCAGTAGAGTCACAAATACACATATGCCCCAATAGTGCCAGATACACATATGCCCCTAGTAATGCAGTGACAGATCCACAAATGCCCACAGTAGTGCCATATACACATATGCCGATAGTAATGCAGTACCAGGTACACATTGCCCCAGCAGTACCAGATACACATATACCCCCAGCAGTTCCAGATACACATATGACCCCAATAGTGCCAGATACACATGCCCCCAGCAGTGCCAGTATAGATATGCCCCCACAGTGGCAGATACACATATGACCCCAATACTGTAGTGCCAGATACTCACATGCCCCCAGTAGTGCCAGATATACATATGACCCCAATAGTGCCAGACATTGGTGTTTCTATCATGGGTGCAGTGTGTGTGGTGCAGGGGGCCCACACTGCACACACTGCACCCATGTTGTTGTAATACTTACCTTTCCACAGTCCCACGATGGGCGCTGCAACTGCTGAAGCCACAGCAGCCGTGGCAAAAATCACACCAAAAATGTCCGCCGCACATGCGCAGTATGAAATTTGTCTCTGGATCATGGCAGACACCTGCACATGCGCCGTAGAATCTGGCACAATGCCAGAGCCTATGGCACCATGGAGATAAGGGGGCCCACCCGGAGTCTGCACATGGGCCCCCTCCTCTCTTACAACACCCCTGGTGCCAGATACACATACGCGCCCAGCAGTGCCAGATACACATATGCCCTCAATAGAGCCAGATACACAAATGCCCCAATAGTGCCAGATACACATATGTCCCCAGCAGTGCCAGATACATATATGCCTCCACAGTGCCAGATACACATATGCCCCCAATAGTGCATTGCCAGATACACATATGCCCCCAGTAGTGCTGTTCACCACTGCTGTCTGCCAGGCTCTGCTGTTACCACTGCGGGCTCCGCTGTTGCTGCTGTGCTGTGTCCAAAGGTCCAGGTGAGTTCAGGGGGGAGTGAAGGGAAGTCCATATCACCCTGTCCAAGGTACAGCTTCTTCTCCGGACTGCTTCTTGTTCAGTGTCTGTAGGTCCAAGCTGGAAGGAGGGCCCAGAGGGAGTGGAAGACAGGGAATAGGAAGAGGTGGGGGCTGATAGCCTAGGGCCCACAGCACCTCAGCGGTTTAGCCCATGTTCCCCATCCAGGCATCCACTCACACAGCTTCTCCTCCTACTGCATTGGGCCGCAGCCGGCTGCCTGTTTCTCTGGCTCTGCGGAGCTCAGCACCATCACCATCATGCAGTAGTGCAGCGGGAGTTGGAGGTGCGTAGGACTGACTGCAGGAAATGGCTGGGCACCCTCAGGAGCACACGCTCCGCGCAGCCGCTCCTATTGAAGTGCCTGGAGCCGGCCCTGTGTTGAACCCCCATACTGATCATTCCCAAGCATGAGGGTGATCATAAATGGAATCAAGCCACCTGTCCCAAATACATTCAGACTTCACTTCAGCTTTATGGGTGATATATAAATATTGATCAGGACCCATAAAGGCCATCCACAAGCTGGACTCACATACCTTGGCTAACATGCACATATTAATCATATATTGTCTGCTATATTTATCCATGATGTCATCATCCAATGTTCCTAAACACCACACCACAGGCGTAACTATTGTGGGGAGATACAGTACCAGTATTGGTTAAAACCCACTGGACTTTACCTTAAAAAGTTTTGACCACAGGGCAGTACTATGGAAGGTGCCAAATTGTACCATTGCTAGCTCGACATTTGGGATAGAGATCAGATGCTGGGCCACCAAATTTCATCAGGCGGACAGAAGTTAAATAGTTACAGTACTGTACAAACAGCTGAATCTGCTGAAATCTAATAGAGGTCATGGAGATACGAGGAGACTCAAGTGCTTTACCCCAAATGGTATCACACATGGGACCTACAGTACATCTACCTCCCACTTCAACTTTGGTAAACTAGTATCATGATCATATGACTAAATAAAGGAGTATGAAATGAGTTCAACGGGAACCCTGGGATGTCTTCAAAAGGGAGATTTGAATGGGGGGAAGGCCTATCAGGGAATTGAGCTGACAAGGCATGCCTAAGCTACAAGTATCTGTAAAAATACGTATTGGAAAAGTGATAGGCATCCTGCAGCTGAGTAAAGGATTTAAAGATATGAGTGTCATATAAGTGACCAATTGTGGTTATACCTTTAGATCCCCACCCCACCCCATGTTGCAGATAAGTCAATTCAGGCAGTAACCTGGCAGACAGCAGTGGTGAACAGCACTACTGGGGGCATATGTGTATCTGGCAATGCACTATTGGGGGCATATGTGTATCTGGCACTGTGGAGGCATATATATATCTGGCACTGCTGGGGACATATGTGTATCTGGCACTATTGGGGCATTTGTGTATCTGGCACAAGGAGGTGTCAGTGTCCAGCCCCTTAAACATTATAATGGCAGTCACTAGTTTCCATACTTCCATATAGTCAGCAAAGGATGTCCAGACCAAACCTGTCTCCCAGCAAGTAGAGGCTGTACTGATGTGTGATCAGGAAAGACCTTTGAAACCATCTCCTGAAGCCATATCTACAAGCGCGCCAGCTGTACCACGTGATAATAAAACCTGAAATTGTGAAAGGCCAACCCACCAGAAGGCCGACATCTCAAAAGGACATTTAGCTGAATATGGGAACAATGGCTCACTCAGCCCAATGAGGATAGGATACTATTCAGGCTCCGGAAAAGTGAAGGTGGAAGAGAAATCAGTGAGTGCTGTAGAACATACAGAAATTTGGGTTGTACCACCATCTTCCTCTAATTAATTCTCCCAGTAACCATAAAGGGGAGACTGCACAGGAGTGAGTTTTCTCTTTTAAGTAGGTAAATTACAGTTCCATATTAAGGGCAATATAATCCTTTGTGGTATTGGTTATCCAAACTCCTAAATAATTAAATTGGTTAACCCAGTGCAAAAGGAGTGGAATGAGGGGGAAAACAGGATGGTGTCCTATGAGGGGAAGAATAGAGGATTTAGTACAGTTAATTTTAAGACCGGGAAAAACATACTAAACTGATCTACAGATGGAGCCATGCTAGTCGTGGCTCCGTCTGTGCCTGGGTGCACCTAACGCTGAGAGCGTCGCCGTCCGGGCACACGCGCCTGTGACGGAGACGCACCCCATTCACTAGAATGGGAGAGCGTCTCCGTCATGCGCCCGGACAGAGATGCTCTGAATGGGAGCATCTCTGTACACTCACGGCGTGACTAGGCGGACGGATCACCTAGTCACGCCGGGAGTGCACGCCTGCAATGAAGCCGCCTCAGAAGAGCGCAGCTCCATCTGTATGACCTGAAGAACTGCAGGCATAGCAGTTATATAATCGGATAAACATAGTAAGAGATCATCTGCATACAAGGACATCCTATTTACTCTATTATCCAGTTGAAATCCTACAATATTGGGTTGAGCTTGCAGAATACAGGTCAGTAGCTCAATAGCTATCACAGAAGGGGGAAAGGATGGAGAAATAAACCAGTTTACAGAGACCGCATCTTAGACAGCACTAAAGTACAACTATGAATCAGGCCTCATAACTGAAGCAGATTCCTCCCAGTGTGAGGCCTGCAGGTGGGCATTTAGCCATTAAATGTTCACCATAGTCAATAATATACTGTACCTGGCATGAACCTTGACTGATTTGGATGAACCACCATAGTAATAACCTTGTTGAGTCTAATAGAAAGGATTCTAGCCAAAATGTTACCAGAAATGTGAATCAGGAATATTAGGCAGTATGAATCAGAATACCTAGGGTCCTTCCCGGGCTTAGGGAGCACAATGAATATGGCCCCAGACATAGTGGAAAGAATGGAGTTCTCATCATACACAGTAAACTTGCAAAAAGTTTGGGGACAAATATTAGAGCCTGTTTCTTATAGACTTCAACTGGTATACCGACTAAACCTTGAACCTTACCCCAGGGGAAGTAATGAATTGCAGTGTCAACCTCCTCTAAGGACAGAGGGGCCTCCAAGTGGTCCTGAGCCTCAGAGGGCAAGTACTGGAGCACAGCTGAAGCAAAATATGACTTCAGAGCCTCCTCCCAACAGGCCAGTCATGTGCTATAAATATTTTTATAGACTGACATAAAACTGTAACAATATCAGGTATAGAAGTTCAAGTAACAGCAGACCCAACCAGATATGTTAAATAACTACCTGTCCTGACTGCGTTCATATTATGCAAATCATCTACCGTTAGTCTTGTGCGATAAGTGAGCAGCCCACCCAGCCTGATGTGGCCATCTACTGGAGGTGTATAACTCCCCACTCCCAAAATAGGCATACGTAATTCCATATGCTAAAAAAAATTCTACAAGATTAAACAACAATCCTATATGGCAGTGATTTTCAACCTTTTTTTACTCGCGGCACACCGAACACGATTTTAAAATTGCCAAGGCACACCGTCAGTTACCCACAGAAAAAAACAAAAAACACACATTGGTCCTCACAGTAATAAAAAGTCCACACATACATTGGCCTACACAGAAAAACAATCACATTGCTCCCCACATAAATCCTATTGCTCCCAACATGAATTATTCACATTGTTCCCCCTATAAATCCATAAATCCTTATTCTCCACACATGAATCCTATTGCTCCCCACAGGAGAAATAAAATAACAAATATTAGCCCCTACCTGTCAGCTGTCCTCCTCCCTGTCTCTCAGTGGCGGGGGTTGTTCATAGTGGAGTTCTGCGAATACTGAGCAGTGGGCGGTCCGGCAGGTGTGGATGTGGGTGGGCAAGGAAAGCTGTGGATGCAGGCGGGAACTGGAAGATGTGTGTGCAGGCGGGTGGGCCGGCTGGGTGGTGAGACGTGGCGGCCGTGACCTATGATATCACATCGCCGCGTCTTCAAGGCACAGCCGGAGCATGAATGATCCTCTAAGAAGAGCCCGGGCCAACAGTTCACTCTGAAGGTGCAGGAAGCTGCTCTGGCCCCACGGCACACCTTGCAACTGGTCGCGGCACACTAGTGTGCCACGGCACACTGGTTGAAAAAGCCTGCTATATGGCAACAGAGGAAATGTAGAAATAATACCCACAAATGCAAGGAGGCTCTCAGGCAATGACAACCTCAGCAGAACTCATCTATAAGCTAAAATCAATCCCAGACAGTAAAATCAGGGCTGTAACTAGGTTAGTGCGCCCAGTGCCACTGCATGGAGTGCAGGATGTCAAGTTGGCAGAACTGGCCATCGACTCAATCTTGAATTGCAAAATGCTGGGCAATCATGGCTTGCAGAGTCACTTTTAAACAGACATGGTAAGACAATTACTGTGAGCATCATAGCCTTCAGTTCAGTTGCAATGGTCATGAGAAGAAGACATTGGGTGAAGAGTTTCGGCTGCTGCGGAAGAAGCAAGAACACGGCACTGCTGGCCCGGACAGGCCAGAGGCAGAAGAAAGACGGGGAGGACTGGACAGTGCTGCAATGATGGGAAGCAAAGAGCTAAATGAAGCTCCCCACTCCAGACTCTCCCAGTTTACCGGTAGATGGTCACGTCCACTGGTAATTTATTCCCCCTCCCAAGACGACCAGGTGTCGGGCATTAAAAGGAGAGGTAATAATCATGGGAAACTGTAATCTTCCTGATGTAAACTGGGAGGTGTCTGTTGCTAGTTCCACTAGAAGTAGGGACATTTTGAATTCCTTGCAGGGAGCATCCCTCCACGAATTGGTGAGTGAGCCCATTCGGAAAGATGCAATATTAGACCTAATACTTACAAACGAAGACAGAGCTTCTGATGTAAAAGTCGGTGTAAAACCTGGGATCCAGTGATCATCAAGCAGTATGGTTCAGCATAAAGACAGCGACTGACTCATCCCATACAAAAACAAAGGTGTTAGATTTAGTAGGGATGGGTAATTGTGTAAGCGATTCTTTGACAGAATGATGGAACTTGGAAGGAGTGCAGGAGAAGTGGGATTACTAAATCAGCTAAATCACTAAGACAGAGAAGGTGACAAACATTGATTTATTTTCTAAGTCACATAAGATATATTTCTTCATTCTACCCCATCTATTTTAAGTAAAAATATTAAAAGTTACGTTTTAATATTAATAATCGTATCAAATCAATAATTAAAATACATGATAAAAGAGTGCTCCAAAAAAGCAATCTCCTTTATCTGGCAACCGCCAATAGATGAATATAATCCTATTTATGCATAATGTAGTTATGTGTTCATATACTTGTATAATTTTATTTAAGTTCTAAGCATGGGCACCAATTACTGCCAGCAAACAACAGCCATGTTAATTCAATTAAATGTAATGCAATAGCGAGTTGATGCTTTTCAGTCAATGGCTGTTGCAGTGAATTTGTTTGTTTGCAACTTTGTTTCCTTACGTTATTCTATATTTACATTGTTTCTGATGCCCGCATATAGTTAGAGTCTTCTACTGGACGCAAACTGCATAGCCTTGAATGTTATTTAAGTGTTACTGTATATATTTATCCTGATGACGAATGCATAAAGATTAGAAACATTGAAGTTATCCCTACGTTTGGCTGCATTATATAGTCGAGTACCACCCCAAAGAATGGTATATGTGGACCTCGCAGGTGGTACCTAGGGGGGCACTGGAGCCAGCAGATTGCTTAACTGGGAGTGCTGCTTCAAAATATATGTATATATATATACTGTGCTCGAAGTGGGCCGGTATTCAACGGTATGGTATACCGGCACTTATTCGAGCACTGTTCCCCGCCAGGCCGCCGCCGCATCAAGCTGACAGCGGTGCTACTATTTCAAATCTCCGCTGCCCAGCTCCGGCTTTCTCCAGGTGACAACTCGGCTCCCACTCAACAGCGCAGCTGCCCAGCTCCCGTATGGTGATACTCTGGCAACCTGGCAACTGGTGAGCAGAGGGGAACTTATAGAAGAGATTGTCAGGGTGCGGATAGTGTGTGTATATATATATGTGGCTTTATATGTAAATGTATATATAATGTGAATTTCGGCTTATTCAGTGTGCTAGAATGTGAATTTCGGCTCATTCAGTGTGCTATAATGTGAATTTCAGCTCATTCAGTGTGCTATAATGTGAATTTCAGCTCATTCAGTGTGCTATAATGTGAATTTCGGCTTATTCAATATGCTATAATGTGAATTTCGGCTTATTCAGTGTGCTATAATGTGAATTTCGGCTCGTACCATGTGCTATAATGTGAATTTCGGCTTGTACCGTGTGCTATAATGTGAATTTCAGCTCGTACCGTGTGCTATAAGGTGAAAGGGGCACCAGTACTAGATAGTATAAGGGGTTCTACTACCGGGACACACCCCCTTTTGGGTGACCACGCCCCCTTTTCTGGAGCGCGCGCATAATTGCATCCTTGACTTTTCCATACCCCCACTTCAAAATTTCCACTTCGACCACTGTATATATATATATATATATATATATATATATAGGAAGCAGGAGAATCGGCACTCACCCCAAACAATGGTCCCAGCATGCGGCGGCACTCAGAGACTTTCAGCAGACTTGAAGTAGCAAAAATTAGTGTATTTTATCCATCACTTCAAATACATAGCCAATGTTTCGGGGCTGTGGGGCCCCTTTGTTTGTATCACCTTGATACATAGCACCGAAACGTTGGCTTTGTTTTTTGAAGTGATGGATTAAATACACTCGTTTTTGCTACTTCAAGTCCGCTGAAAGTCTCTGAGTGTCGCCGCATGCTGGGACCATTGTTTATATATATATATATATATATATACACACACACAAACACGCACGCGCGCACACACACACACACACACACACACACACACACACACACACTCACCTATATTTGTTAAAACAAAGGGGGTAATTCAGACCTGATCGCTAGGGTGCATTTTTTGCATCCCTGCGATCAGGTAGTGGCAGCCTACAGGGGGAGGGTATGGTGTGTGTGCAGGTGTGTGATCGCATGTGTAGTAGAACTGCACAAACATAAGTTTGTGCAGTTTCTGCTCAGCCCAGAACTTACTCAGCCCCTCAGCCCAGAACTTACTCAGCGATGAAACCCTCCCTCCAAACGCCTGGTCCCTCCTGCATTTTCCCGGACACTCCTTTAAAACGGTCAGTTGCCACCCACAAATGCCCTCTTCCTGTCAACCTCTTTGTGATCGCCGGTGCGTTCGGAATTTTCGCACCATTCCATCACTGACCGGTGATCCCTATTGCTGCGGACCGTCGCGCTTGCACATGCGCAGTTCAGATCTGATTGCAGGCTGTGAGAAAATGCAGCCTAGCGAACAGGTCTGAATCGGCCCCTGTATCCGAGGCTCCGCCCCCGTGTCAGTCATAAGCTCTGCCCCCGCCCCCTTGTCCATCAAAAATAAATGCTTATGCTACAGTGAGTGTACCATTCCTGCTGCATACAGCTTCCCAACAATATAATGCCTCATTAAAGAGGGGAAGGGTCTGGGCAGGAGGCAGCTGTCTTTTCGGAGAGCTGGGTCCCTGGATGTCAGAGTTGAGGGGGCATGCAAATCCCTGTGAGTCGCAGCCCACACCAGGCCCTGAAATCTCCTTTGTAAGTGGTGTCTATTTCAGTAAGTTTTGTGATGTATGTGTGTGTCAGTAAGTAAGTAAGTAAGTAAGTAGTGTCTGTGTGTGTGTGTCTGTCAGTAAGTAGTGTCTGTGTTACTAAGTTTTGTTTTGTGTGTGTCAGTAAGAAGTGTCTGTCAGTAAGTGGTGTCTGTGTCAGTATGTTTTGCATTGTGAGTGTGGTCACTAAGTAATGTCTGTCAGTAAGTGGTGTCTGTTTCAGTAAGTTTATCTGTGTTGTGTGTGTCTCAGTAAGTAGTGTCTGTCAGTAAGTGGGTCTGTGTCAGTAAGTTTTGTGTTGTGCGTGCATGTGTCATTAAATAGTGTCTGTCAGTAAGTGGTGTCTGTGTCAGTATGTTTTGCGTTGTGTGTGTATCAGTAAGTGGTGTCTATGTCAGTAAGTTTATCTGTGTTGTGCGTGTGTGTCAGTAAGTAATGTCTATCAGTAAGTGGTGACTGTATCACTCACATGGCATAGGCCACTCCCCCTATTTATACCACACCCACACCACACTGGCCACACCCCTACATCACTAGTCACACCTCTGCAGCGCTTGTCACATCTCCTGTCGAGGCACACAATAGGCCCTTCCTAAATTTCAGCTCCAGGCCCATGTGGACCTTAATCTGGCAGTGAATACAACCAGTCATTGCAATGCATTATTCTGTGATATGGTGTGCAAGGTTGTAAAGGGACATATGGTAGACAGAAATAGAGTAGGAATGATAACCTTTGCCAGAGCTAGGAATGCCAGGATCCGCACGTACAGTAGGTGACAATGACTCTGGTTCTTTAAGAAATTATATATATATAGTACCCAAGATTTACATATTATATCCTACTAATGTAAACTATTTTAAGTGCAGTAATTGCTTTATTATTGGTCTTCAACCTGAACACTTTATTTACACAGCGGTGGCAACGTTACAGGAACAAATGTAGGAATCTAGTGAATTGTCCCCATGCACTAAGGGGTACATTTACTAAGCAGTGATAAGAGCAGAGAAGTGAGCCAGTGGAGATATTTCCCCATCAACCAATCAGCAGCTCTGTATCATTTTATAGTATGCAAATTATAGATGTTACTTCAGTGCTGATTGGTTGCCATAGGCAACTTCTCCACTGGCTCATTTCTCCGCTCTTATCACTGCTTAGTAAATGTACCCCTTAAGTGCTGTATATTCCATTATACACATCCATTAAAGCTTGTCCTCATTTCATTTTTCAGTGTGTTTGTCTGTGCTAGTAATTTCTGCAACACCTTACACGTTTCTTGACACTATAGGGCCAGACGGACGGGGAGATTTTCCCAGAGATATGTGCTGAGCTGTCTAGCACAGACCGCTCAGCACACATCTCTTCCCCTGTCCCTCTTCAGCACAGCACAGCAGTGAAATAGCAGTGAAATGAGCGACGTGCTAGATTGTGCCTGCATGCAGGCCAATCTAGCACCGGCAATAGCGACGCGCGGGATGGTGCATCGCTGTCGCTGGCACCCCTACACACGGAGTGATGTGCAGCTAATTTCTAAGCAATTTAGTCAGATTTCTTAGAAAGTAGCTGCACATTGCTCCGTGTGTACCCCCTTAACAGAATTATGCATATTGGCTGCAGTGAACGTGTCTCCTATATCCTTCTATCACATTGACTGCTTCCTCAATTAATTTGAACTGATTTCTTTTTTTTTCTATCCTAAAATACTGCTCGTTTTGCCCCATTTACATGCTAATGTAAAATATGAAGTAAGGCGCCAACTATTACAATTGTAAATTTCTTTTGTAATAGACCTTGTTTTATTTGCATGCTTTGAAGGCTTTGCTCCATTTTGGACATCCTCTCACTTACTACAACCTTCTCCAACTTCCATAGCAAATCGGGACCCGGCAACTAACAGCCCTGGTAGACACAGTAGTGCAAGCATTGGCATGAGCTGTCTCTTGGCTTCAGGTAATTGGTGATTTCAGAGGGACCCATCTGACTGCTAAATAATTTGGGGAAAGGTTTAGTAAGTGGAATTATCCAAAAGTGTATAATCCATTATTACTCTTCTGCTATGAGCTGTGCAAAGATGGAGAAAGATGAGTCCAGTTGAGAGTATTGGCCAATGACTGGCAATCACTTCCTACACCATAGTTCTATATTCAATTGTTATTATGCTGACGCAGCCACTAAATGATTGTTGCTCGGTTTGGGCATGATGGCTACCAGTGCCAGCATTGCAGCTCTCAGATCCCCATGGGTGGTGAGCTGAAATGCATGAAATGTGACCAGTTTGGGCTCCCAAATGGGAATTTTCATGTCGTACCCATTTATTTTTATGGGTTTAGCTGCTAAACTTGACCTCTATGGGCCTGATAGCTGCAATAAAAAAAGATCAACAACTGAATATCACCCATAGTGTAAAAACATTCTCATTATTGGATAGATGTGCTAATGGTAGCTGCTCTAGATGTGGGGCTATGTCACAATCCAATATTCAAATACGGGTGAGCAAAAAGTCACTGACTGCACATACAGACACTTTTCATCCTGACTCTGCTGCGGGCTCACCTCTCTCCTAAGTGGTGTCCCATGCAGCTGCAGCAGAGAAAAATGTTATTTAAAAAAGTGACAGATTACTTCCTGTTTTTTCACTGAGGAAAGGCAGATAACGGCCAACTAGAAGTGACAAAATCCGGCTCTGGAGAAGACAGCTGACAGTAAGGTATCAGGCAGAAGACAGATAAAACCCTTTGGTACATATTGAGAAGATATATGTAAAGGGATATTCTCTGTCTATTTAATTTGGGTTCCTTATCTCCCCTTAGTACATTTACCAAAATATCTCTCTCCAAGGCTTGATATATCGCCTCCTATGTGACCAAAAAGCATCCGCATAGTATGCTTAATTAGCAATACCTCCAAATATACAATAGCTCATTAATAGAATGCATTAAATCTAATTTGAATTCGCATCCTGAAACAGTGACACAACTGCCACAAAAAGTTATTGCATTAAGGGCTTAATTGATGCTGGTATGCAATGCTGATGTTCACACAACATGGAGGTATTATCAGCAGACTGCGTATGTGCCAAGGTGCCATTGCAATAGAGCTCACACTGGGAGTGGGTGCAAAAACGCAGACGTGTCATGGTAATTTTTCGGGGCATATTTGCCGTCAACTGCGATCATGTACATACGAAAACATGGCTCCTGTGTTGCTGCCAGTGCCACAACTAGGGTAGTTCAGATGATGCCTTGCACACCACGCAGTTCTCGTGCATGTGCACCATTTGCACCGTCTGCACTTACCCTGATTAGCTAGCAATGTATGCATTGCCGGGGTGGGGGGCAGTGTTGATTGTTGTGCATGCTATAGCAGGCAGTGCTCTGCAGCGTGAGAGTCATCCCCTGTGCAAGTCTGCCTATTGGCAAGAAAGTGGGAAAGAAGGAGCTTGTCAGGTCTTGGAGCAGTGCTGTGTGGGAAGCTATGTGTAACCGGACACACACACGCGCGCGCACACACACACACACACACACACACACACACACACACACACACACACACACACACTGTATAAGGGGCTTCTACCTGGCATAAAGTGTATAAGGGGGCTCTACCTGGCATAATGTGTATACGGGGCTCCACCTGACATAATGTGTATAAGGGGGCTCCACCTGGCATAATATGTATAAGGGGGCTCTACCTGATGAAATGTGTATAAGGGGGCTCTACCTGGCGTAATTTATATAAGGTGACTCTACCTGGCGTAATGTGTATAAGGCGGGTCTAACTGGAGTAATGTATATAAGGGGCTCAAACATGGAATAATGTGTATAAGTGATACTACTGTGTGGTGTAAAGTGAATAACAGACACTACTGTATGGTGTAGTGTGACTAATGGGCACTACTGTGCAGCGTAATGTGATTTGGTACTATTCTGTGGCCACGTCCCTTCCCCATGAAGCCATGTCCCTATATTTTTGGTGCGCATTCTACCTGTTTAAATATGGGGGACACCAATTCTGTTACTGGCACAAGGCACCAAAATGTCTAGTTATGGCTCTGTTCGCTATTGCTGTGTCCAGTCTGTGTAACCACAGTGTACCCTAGCAGTCGATATTTCCCGTTATTGCATATAGGCTGTGTATGTATACGCAGTTGTGAATGAGTGTGCTATGCCTTCGGTGGAGATCTATCTTCTATTCTGGGTGACAGCTTCATTTGCGATGATTACCAATTCCGTAGCCTAAACATTTGCAGCTGCATAGGCATATGTGTAGAAACATGAATTAGTCCCTAAGACAAAGTAGTAACAATCGGCACATGAAGCCATGAAGTGGGCTTTTACTCTGCATTCTTCCATGTTCTTAAATGATGCAAAGTGACGAATTACTATTGTTAATAATACTGGAGACATTTGAGGTATGAATAAAATGATAATAGCTTAACCACATGCAGATGCATGTTTATGTGTGTGTATATTTCAGTAATCTTCTTCTTACTCAGTGGGGATGACAGTCATCCTCTATAAGCAATAGATAAATATAATATAGTGATTCACCTTTCAACGGAATGTCAGGTGGATTGGTTTTATTTACACTGATTTCCACATGACGTAAATTTTTATCCGTTTAATCCATACACCTTTGCAGACATTTCCAGCAGTAAAGGGTTTATGGATCTTATTGGATGACATTTTCTCAGTTTTTGTTTACATATTGTTTCTGTTTGATTTAAGGTTGCCATAAAAATATCACAAAAGTATATTTTATATTCATACGGTTGCGATTGTGAAGTAAGCAGGGGAGAAATGCACAGAAGATGGTAGGAAGGTAAATACTGTAACTGAAAGAGATAAGATTAGGGTAAGGAAAAGTAAAGGTAAGATAAAGATAAGGTAAAGGTAAAGTAAAATAGATTTAAGGTAATGTTAGAAAAGGTTTGGTTATATTAAAATGTAAGACTCTGCACCCCCTCCCGAAGCCATGCCCTCCTAAAATCCAAACCCACAAAAAGTATTGGCAGCCCTGTATGGACAATATGGACAATATTTTATTTGACCTCCTTTGATCAATAGATTTGCTGACACATACATTTTTACACACAATGATCATATATTCCATTGAGCATTCATACTGTATATACATTTAGGGTTTTAGTATTTTCCATAAGTTTTATATTTATCTTTTCCTAAGTACGGTGGTTGACTGTTGTCAAATACACCGTAGGTGACATTATTGTTAAGCTTGGTACATACCAGTACAATCACACTTTGGATGTGATTTGACAGTACTTTCAATTTCACTAATCAGGAAGTCCAAACCCTAGTGTCAATACGAGCATATACACCTATACATTCTAACTTGTGATCTTTAACCCCCATCTGTCTAAACTATCAGATATCTTAGTCGCAATGTGATGTGACTAGGATGCATCAGAAGAATGTGCTGATTCATTTTATATACGAGACTTGTATATCTATGTGCGACTGAGTCTGAATCTGTATACGATGCGCTGCGATGCAGCAGCAACAGATTTTTTCCAAGCCAAGTTCCATTGTGCTTTGTATACAGAATCAGACACACACAATATACAAGTGTCGCACAAATCAAATTAATCAGCACAGTCTTCAGGATCGTCCTAGTTATAAACCTGAAAGACCTCGCAACGCAAAGGACAGCTCTTATCGGAAGAGCTTTTCCATTGCATTTATTCATGCATACAGCATTAATAAATGCTGCTATGCATGCGATAAGTGACAGTATGAATAGCATGGAATATGAAATGCATGACACATCACACCCTATGGGCTTTATTTATGAAGCAGATGCTTTTGTAAGCTGACCCTTCTTGGTAAGTTATAAGTGAACATTTAAAACAGCACTCGCGGTCAGTGTAAAGCATGCCGGGCTTTATCCAAATTCAAGTGGTGTTTTACATTTTCACCTCCAACCCGCAGGGAAGTGGCAGCCTACAAAAGCTGTCATTTTGTAAATTTTGTTAATAACCTGAAAAAAATACAGTCATGTAGTTTTGTAGATAATAAATTCCCCGTGTTGCATATACCGGTATATCTAAATCAGAATATTTTCAAATACATTCAACAATAGTAATTTCTACTTTTTTAATACCCATGAAAACATGACAGCTGAATCAAAAATGGTTTCATAATGTCTCTTTTTAACTTGTAGTTAAACATGAAAATAATAATATAAATGCAACATTTAATGAAATAAATTGTTATAATAAATTATTAACAAATACAAAAACATACCAAAACATTTTAGTTACATTTGAGTTATATTATTATATATTATATATAAAGTACAAACTACAAATCAGCGGTGGCTCCTACCTGCCTGGGGTAGAGGGGCTTTCGCTGCCTGGAAAGGAAGAGAGGAGAGCCGAGCCACTGTCAGCCTGTCCCAGAACCTGTACAATGGATCTGGCAGGTGCTGGGACAGGCTGCAATGGATCTGTGCATGTGCACAAGCGGCGGCCTGACAGTACATGTGCAAAATACCAGCTTCTATGGACTGCATCAGCTGCAGCCCATAGAAGCCAGATTGGGTTGCATGAAAGGCAGGGAGTGGCTTCCCACAGGAAGCCCTCTCCCTGCTAATCGCAGACCAATCTGTCAGTCCCAGAGCAAGGAAACAGCTCTCAATGGGACTGCCTGTAGTATCTGTGACTGACAGGTGTGACTTCCAATAGGAAATCCCTAGCAGTCATAGTGAAGCCTACATCTGGCTCACTGACATTGAGCTGAGGTGGCAGATTTTACCGGGGGGGGGGGGGGGGGGGGGAGGGGGTGTAAAATCTGCCACCGATTACAATATAATACAGAGAGTTTTAGTTACAGTATGTTAATCTTAATGGTTAGATTCGATGGTACAGAATATATCATGGTCTTATTAGATAGCTCCATTGCTAGGTTTGTCATCCAAATGGAATCCGTTGTTCACTTCTCCATTTAATGAATCCGGTTTATTTCCTTCCTCTGTATTCTCTGCTTTGTTACCCATAAAATATAAACTCAGACGATAACCTAAGAATAAAATGTTTATACACATTGATACAAATACTTGTAAATGTAAGTGAAGTAATAAACATGCAATTGGAGAAACATAGACATTTTTGAGATATGTACACTTACACTCCAACTATATGTACAGTGTTTCTTTACAAACCCAGCCTGTAACATGGCAGTTAGGAGCTGATTGACTGGTACTTTATCACCGTGAAATGTATCACTTTTCAAGGCTTAGTACATCTCCCCCCTAGGTGAGTATTAGTTAATTGTGTCGCTGCACATCATGATTGACAGGTGATGGACGCCTGGGGGTGGTGACGCATCATTGCGGGGAGGAGAACAGGCAATGCAGGCTTGTCATGGACGTTTTCGGGGCCGGCCGGGGACGTTTCCTGCTATAGTTAACATGGCAGTGGTGCGCCTGCCTACGCAGCCATGCTGCATAGCCAGGGCTCAACCACTAGCTGAGGTTTCTGCAATGTGATTGCAATTCAATTGCAATTGCATCACGGGGCGGTGCCTCACATGCTGGGGTACCCGAGCATGTAAGTAGTGCAATCGCACTCTTTGCTAATTTAGCAAATCAACTCTGAATAACCCCCACAGTCTACATTTCTTCCGGCGTCAGTCTCCTGAACACCGGGATCACGACAGCCGGTATTTTAACTGCATCCACATCAGAGTTGCAATTGCACAGAAATAAGGGTATGACCCTATGAAAGGGGAAAAACAGTATTTGTGCAGACACAGTCTACATTTCTTCCGGCGTCAGTCTCCTGAACACCGGGATCACGACAGCCGGTATTTTAACTGCATCCACATCAGTGTTGCAATTGCACAGAAATAAGGGTATGACCCTATGAAAGGGGAAAAACAGTATTTGTGCAGAATGTTTGCACGAGTGCCTTTTATTGACATTGATAAGAATATAAAGAAATATAAAATATAGTAAAAAATATTGCAGATACAAGTTTTCAAGATTACCTCTGAAATATGCAAATTCATTTTACAAAACTATAAGTGGGTGTGAATCCATATGTAGATTATTATTAGTGTTATTGGACCGTATAAGGGATCCTCATTTATGTAATTCCACACACATCTAAAATATATTTCTTACTTTTACTTATTACACAACCTCTCACCTTCCCAGGGGACCAATCAGGAAGAGCTCAGGTGACATTTTATTAAGTACTGGTTTCCCTGCAGGGTGCACTTTTTGTGTGCACTTGAGTTTCATAGATACGTCTGCCCTGTCCTGACCTGACTGGTGCCACAGGTTGTTCACATTATGACAAAAGGATCCCATGCTGCTTGACACCCTGTTCTGGTGTGACCAGCCCAGCCTGCATACCCTGTTGCTGGTTAGACTTTTGTAGGGGACCCCACATTGTTCAACATTAGAAGTTACCAACCTAAATTATTACTAATGCTGGTTGCACTTTTACGAAAATCACATTTTTATTGTCAGTTTATCTCTTTAACTTTAAATGTCAGTCATTTTTATGAAGTTAATGATTGAGTCTACATTGGTACAAAAATGATCACTAGGTATCTGAGGTTATAAATGACTCACCTGCTAATAATAAACCTGCAAATAGAATCTGGAAAATACTGTAGATAAGTGGGAAAGTGAACATCAAACTTAGTTCCTCTGGTGAAAATGAAAGCTGAATTATTGTCGTACAAAGTTGGGTATTTTGCATTCCAGTTTCCAAAGAGATTGTGCGACACCTAAAGAAAAGGGATAAACCAATTTAAATATGTTGTTGTGCAATATATTATTTAATACAGAAGTGGCATTTTTATATGTGACAAAATAATTTCTACATATAAATGTATGTAAAAATGCATTTTACAATTGTTTCATAGTGATATCAGAACTAATGTAAAGCTATACACTAATCCAGGCATTCCCAACCTCGGTCCTCAATGCACACTAACAGTGCAGGTTTTACGGATATCCAGGCTTCAGCACAGATGGTTAAATCAAAGTAACTGTGGGACTAATTAAGTCACCTGTGCTCAAAGCATAGATATCACTAAAATCTGGATTGACAGTGCGCCTGGGTTCAGTATGCATTACCAATGTACAGGATGCCGGCAGTCAACATACCAAGCGGCATACCATCAGAATCCCGACAGCCCCCTCTAAAGTCCCCCTAACCCTCTTCTGCCTCCTACCCTAACCCTCCCTTGTCGGTGCCTAACCCTCCCAGGTGGTGCCTAACTCTATTGGGTGGTTCCTAACTGTAACCCTCCCTTCCCCGCTGCCTAAACCTAACCCTCCCCGCTTGATGCCTAAACCTAACCTCCCCTTTTATGTGCCTAAACCTAACCCTCCCTCCCCGGTCCCTAACCCTAGCCTTCCCGGCCCTGCACCCCATCCCTAACCCCCCTTCTTGTGCCTAAACCTCTAACCTCCCCCACAACCCGCAGCAGGATGCCAGCGCTTCCCACTGTCAGGATGTTTGGGATGCCGGCTGTGGTATTTTGACAGTATTTTGTATTTATGTACATTATATAGCCTTCAAAGTAAAGGATAACCCCTGATGAAGTCTTGTCAGATGAAGGTTAAGGTGCATACACACGGAGAGATTTTAACTATGGGAGATTTTGACTGAGGGTTTTCCCTTTAACCGGCTGTAGGAGATTTTGACTAACTTTTACAGCGATTTTGACTAACTTTACCAGCGATTTTGGCTTTGGGCGATTTTGGCTAACTCATTTAAGCAAGAGGATGCTTTTTCTTTTCCAGCGACCTAGCCAAAATTGACTTGCCTGCACCGTCTATTTTTAGCAGCGATAGCGACCTGGCGGGGACGCGCATTGCTATCGCTGGCTGTGTACACACAGAGCGATATGCACTAACTTTCTGAGCGATTTTGACTATATAGTCAAAATCTC